>NW_010362623.1:114586-131249 GCF_000414095.1 Morus notabilis
ATCCTTTTTGAAAACAGGCTCACAAGGAAAAGGGATAGAAATCCTACCCCGCACTATCAAACATGGGACTAGCGTTGCCTTTTCTGGCTTCCACTTCCTCAAGCCCCTTCAGTCTGAATCCTCAGCGATCACTGATGCAAGACAACACTTTAGGATTAATTCTCATTCCTAAAGCAATCCAAATCTCGATTTCCAACCAAGATTTCCTATTAGTGTGCCCTAATCCATTTTCATGTTTCAAAATATCATTCCAAGGGTTTTCAATCTCAAATCAAGGATTAACAATGCTAATCCATTTATCTCAAGTCTCCAAATGAAGCTAATTTGGGTTCTCCCCGAAAACAGGGGTCAAAACAGTAATTTCAGGCCAAACAGGGTCAAACCCCGTGTCAACTGGTCGACCAGTGACAGAGCAGTGCAACAGTACTGGTCGACCGGTAGTGTGCACACTGGTCGACCGGACCGGTCGACCGGTCAGCTTGCAATCCGGTCGATCGCATAGGTCGACCGGTTTCCATGTGATCCGGTTGACCGCACAGGTCGACCGTGGAATCAGCTGCGTGAGAGAAGCTCGCAAAAATTAGTCCAAAACCTGCAAATCCAGTCCCAAATCAAGATATTTCAAAGGGAAACCACTAGATCTGGGTTCTAGGTCCTAAAACAAGTCCAAAGAACCCAAGATCTTCAATTTGTACTCTAGTTTTACTCAAAACCATCAAAATCCGGTTTGAACCCAAAATAAGTTTTGAAACTCAAAAACTTGAGATTCAAGAGAGGTTCTTTCAGTAATCTTACCTCGAATTCTTCTCTCGACGTTGAAAACTTCTTTAAATCTTTCCTTGGTTCAAGATCCGTTTGATTTGGGACACAAATGAGAGAGAGAGAAAGAGAGAGAGAGCATGGGAGTGAAGAGAGAGAGAGGGAGTGAATGCACGGGAATGAAAGAAATGAAAGAAAAAGAAAGAAAAGAAAAGAAAAAGAAAAAAAGAAAGAAAATGGACAAGTGTCAATATTTTTAAAGAGCAGTCCAAAAATGCGCCCATACACACTTCTGGTTTAAAATAAATTACTGAGAATAATTTAAATACCTTGGAACTATTTAAACTCACACGTGTCAGAAACATTTATTAATTAATACTCAATTAATAATCCAGTTTAGACACACTAATAATCTCAATTACCTTAATTAATCTCAATTAATTCTTCAGGGTGTTACACAACTGCTCTGAGAGTTTTCAAAGGTAGTACATTTACTACCGACCCACCATCCAACATTATGTTGTTTATTTCAGTATATAAAATCATTCCCGTAACATAAAGTGGTCGATTGTTATTTTCTTCCCCAAGTTGGCAGTCATCAAAGAGATGCATGCCATGCAAGAAGTACAGATCTCATAAGATGACACTTTACCCCTAGGAGCCTCTATTTTCCCTTTAAAAGGTTCGACATTGGTCAATGTGGCTATTAGCGCTTTTCTAAGCTCTGAAAACATTTGCAGAGCATCATAAACATTTAACAGAGCAAGAATACGCTTTAACTAAGCCAGAATATTGTAATTAACATGGCTTGAGCGATTTTCTTCTTCTTTAGTAGACTTAGGATGGTCTGTATTGTCTTCAATTTTTGTGTTTTTCTTGGCTTTTATGAGCTCATTTGCCTCTTTTTCATTTTGAATGTCGCGCTTCATTTCCCTGAGGTCTACCTCTTCCAACTCAACAGCACTTTGAAAAGAAACGGTCTACTTCATCTCTTCTTATTCTTCTTCTTTAGAAATCATGCAACAATGAACCTCGTCTTCATCATAAAGTGGCTCTTCTTCTAATAATATTTCATATGTGATACCACAATTGCTCTTTTCCTCATAGGACACTGAATCAGATAGAAATTCTTTTAGTGTGATTGGCACTCTTATTAGTTGCATGCATTCTTCTTCATTGAGATTCCTTATTTTCTTGGCTCTTCTTCTCCTCTTTTTTTTCTATTTTAATTCGAGCCTTCCAATAAATCGAATGCCTGAATGTTCAATCATCTTAGCACTTCTTTGTAAATGAATTTTGTTCTTTTTGGACTTTCTATCCACATGAAGGTGCCACTCATTCCGTAACTCAGGTTTATTATCCAGTAGAGCTTCTCACGTTTCAATACTTGGTTCATTCATGAGCTCGTACGATGTGGCCATGTTGGCATTACTTGGAGTGAGTGTCTCAGGGTATATGTTGACAATCTTTACTTCATCGTCTATTTCAAAAGCTACCGGAATGGCGCCTCTTCGTAGGGTAGTCACCGGTAAGTGGTTGTCCTTTACTGATGAGACAATTTTTTATGTTGCTTTTGAACAAGAAAAATCCACTTCTATTTCTTTTCTTTTGATCATCCCTTCAACTATATTCTTCAAGACATAACAATCCTTTAAGGAATGACTGATGATACGATGGTATTGGCAATAATTGGGATCATCAGTTTTATCAATCTCATTACTTCTTTTCTTTCCTTAAGAGTTAGTTTCTTTGACTCTTCTCTTGCTTTTTCTTTGTTTTGATTCTTGTCATTCTTAACAAAGGTAGTCATTGTTTCAGTCTTTTTTAATGGCCTTTTATTCTCAACTTTCTTCTCTTCTGAGTGAGATCTCATCACGGTACCTTTCTGACAAGCTATTAGCCTTTCAACCACGCTCACCTTTGAAACCAATTCATTAAAAGATTGTGGTTCCACAGTTCCAATAAAAGTAGCTACATCTGGCATGAGATTATTAGCACACATGGAAACTTTAGAAATCTCTATCAATTTTTCCGGACATTGGAGGTTAAGATTCCTCTATCTAGTGATAAAGTCATTTACACTTTCCCCCAATCTTTGCTTAGTTTCCACTAAATCCACGATTGTTACTTTCTTTTTTCAGGAGACAAATTAGGCTAGGAATGCATTTTGCATATCATCCCATGTAATAATGGAACCTGAAGGAAGTTGTGTATACCACATGAATGCTGCCTCTTTTAGAGATTGCTCAAATTGTCTAATTAATAGTGCATCTGATTAAGCAGTGTCGCCACATGTACAGGTATAGTATGCCAAATGTTCGTATGGAGACCCATTTATCCCATCAAATTTTTCAAAATTTGCCCTTGCATTATATCGAGGGAAAGGGATTTGATCATAATGTGCCGAGTAAGGCTTTCGGTACCCTAATACTAGCATACACATAGTAGCTTGATATTCTCGTATTCCTTCCATAATCAGCGTCCTCATATCTGGATGTGGTATTGGATCCGCCGGCTGCCTTATCTCAGTTCTCAAGCCTGGTTGAGGTATTGGGGATGCAGATGTTTGTCCTATTCCAGATGCTTGACCTACACCCACATTTTCTTGTAATTGTACAGAGAGTCTTGCGACTTTAGCCTCCTTTTTAGCAAGCATCCTTCACAATTCTCGGATTTGCTCACCTTGCTCCTCCATGCTTATTGTTCCAGTAACTAAAACTGGCATATTTCTTGACTCTGTATCGTCATCAACAGTTGACACTTCCATTTGGCTTATCAGAAGTGTGTCTCTAATCATTTGAGGACCAGAAGAATCATGCATACAACTTATCGTTGATCGTGTGATTGGTCCCTTATAAGGTATCATTGCATTTCTTTCCACTTTGTTGTCAACAGCATGCTCCGTCATTGGACAATTCTTGGTCATAACAATCAATTCTTCGTCACCTTGCTCTTGGTTTTGTTTGTCAAATAATGGCCCAAGATTCACTCGTGGCATTCTCAGTCCACCACTTCTAACTTTCTTCAAGTTGAGTGACCAAGCCCATTTGATTTCTTTCACTGACTATTGCCTTTACTTTTCCATTTTGTATACTCTTTTCGGGAGTCTTTGAAGCAGTTGGTGATATAGTGAAGCTATCCACCTCTTTTGTTATTAGAGAAGCCGGAGTAGAGATCTCCTCAGTACTTGTCATCATAACAAATTCTACAGTACCAATGCTAATGGGGATCGAACCAATCATAATCTGAACTGGTCATTGATCCGAAATCTTTCACAATTTATGCAGGACAAGTCTTGACAGTCTCGACTATTTTAACCTTCGCATCCTTTGTGATCTTTGGGAGGAAAACAGCTACGGCCTTCACAACTTGCTTAATCTATCTCTTGGCGGACCTTGCTTGTCTCTTCTTCAATCCTTTGGCAGCCTTGCCGCAAAGGGCCTTCGAAGATTGCTTCACTTTGGAAACCTCAAGAACTTTTAGCACCATGACAGCGGTAGGTGCCCCAGTGATTGCGAAGGTCGTTTTAAATCCCACCTTATTTTGCTCCCCAGCAATCCTTACGGATGGGAGTTAATAATAGTAACTTGTGGTGCCATTTTACAAAATAAAATGACACAAATGGTTACATTTCAATGATTATCATAGTAAAATATTACCATTATAGTCAGAAATGAAAACGAGAATGGGTCCCACTAGGCGTGCCAAAAACTATGTTGAATAAAAATATTTATAAATATTGAAATAGTATTTCACACACAACATAATTTCACATATACTAGGATTTAATTAGCATAGGAGTTTATTATTTTTAGTTCGACCCATTCAAGATTATAAGAATAACATCTTAATTACAATCCCTTGGTACAAGGGAAAACCTTTTGATTCTAATTAAAACAGTAACTTATATTTTTTTTTTTTTTTTGTGAATTTGGGAAAGTTGGGTTGATTTAAAATTACGGCTGAACTTGGTGAGTTTAGCCAAGTTGCCTACATACCCCGTTGACGGATCATGCCACTTGTAGTTGAATTTGGAATTGGGATTTGTGTTGGATAATTTTATTTTAAATATGGAATTTGTATTTGGATAATTCCTCAGTACATGACCGTCTGAGGAATTAAAAGAACTTTAAAATTTTGACTTGAAATTTGAAATTTGTTTTAATTTAGATTTGGATAATTTCTCGGTATATGATTGTGTGAGGAATTAAAAGAACTTTGAAAATTTGACTTGAAATTTGAAATTTGTTTTAATTTGGATTTAGATAATTTCTCAGTATATGACTGTGTGAGGAATTAAAATGTCTTTTGAAATTTGATTTAAGATTTGAATTTAGATAATTCTAATGTGGAATATAAATTGAATTTCAAAATGGTGACTGTACCTAGATTTTGTATCTAGGTTACGTACGTATTCAAAATAAAATCAAGTCTTCGTTGTTCTTGTTTTGAAATTTAAAGTTAGAAAATTTATAAAATTTTATTCTGTAAAGTGAATGACCTCATTGAATATTTAGGGCAAATTTTAATTTTAGATGCTTCTCTTCCGTTATTTTTGGAAATTGACCACATCATCACAAATATGTGATACACATATCCCTAATCTGTTTGAATTTCAAACAAAAAAAGTCACTGATATATATATAAGGTCTCCGGTCAGGCACTTGAAAAGTCATTTTGTTTTTAGCTTTTCCTTTATCATCAGTAAGTCATTTTGTTTTAATTTTTTCATCCGTATGAAGTGATCACCAATTTTTTTGTTTCAGGCTAGGTAAGTCAAACCTAAAATTGTAATAATATTTTAAATTGATTATCATAGTTAAATTTATCAAATATACACACATTTATATTTTTTGAGTTACATTATAACAATCATATCCTTTTTTATATTTTTAAAGACTTTACATCTTGCAACCTCATGATTCTGTGGAGTTTTAAAACTTACAACTCTATTTTAATTTTTTTTAGAGGTTCTAAATTTTGTAATCCCATAATTTTATCGAGTTCTAAAACTTATAATTCTATTTTAATTTTTTCTGATTAGACCAGTTCTAAAACTTACAATTCTATTTTAATTTTTTTAGAGGTTTTAAATTTTGTAACCCTATAATTTTGTAGAGTTTTAAAACTTACAACTCTATTTTAATATTTTTAAAAGTTTTTAAAAAAAAAAATTACAACCTCATAATTTTCTGTTTGCAACCGGTATGTCTTAAAACCTGAATCTGACCAACACTGATGAACAAATTTAGGGCCCGTTTAGTTCGCTGATTCGAGTTTTTAATTCGAGTTGAGATGTAATTTTATGTGAGAGTTTTTTACTGTAGTAAAAAAGTTAGATGTGATTGTTTGTGAGAACTTTTTACTGTAATAAAACTCAAATTCTAAACTCGAATCAACAAAATGAACAGACTCTTATTTTTTTAAGATGACTCTTCGGTACGAGGGAAGGCTAAAGAGAAATCTTCACATTTTCTTTTTCTTCTGTTAAGTTTGACTTGACTTTCTCACTATCTCACATTTTCTCTCACTACTGCAATACACTCACTTTTCTGTAAGGCCGGCAATATGGGTCCCGACACGACGACACGACTCGAAAACGACACAAATTTTGCGGGTTAGGGTTGAGAAAAAAGAGGTTCGGGTCAGAATTGGGTCGACCTGAAATTGACACGAAAAATACGGGTCAATTTCGGGTTGGACCCGCCTAACCCGAACACGACACGAAACTCGTAAAAAACTAAAAAATACATATATTTTTCATTTCATATTTTAAATTTTATTATGAACTTGTGATATCATGATAGTTATACTTAAAATCTTATACTATTATTTGCTTAATTTCAATGGATGTTATTGTAATTTAGTGTGTTATGAATTTTAAGTTATTTCTAATATGTAAAAAACTAAATAAAAGTATACAATTTTCGTGTCAATTTCGGGTTCACGGGTCAATTTCGTGTCACGGGTCATTTTCGGGTCGTGTCGTGTCAGCTCGTAAAGTGGTCGTGTCGTGTTCGTGTTGCGGTTTTTAAAAAATTTCGTGTCACGGGTCGTGTTCGGGTTGACTGAAAATTTTAAAAAAATGATCAAAACACGACACGAACACGATACGTGACACGAATTACCACCCATACTTTTCTGTGCATAAAGTCTGTGCATAAAGTTTGCTACGTGGGAATTCTAAAAAGGAAAGTGTCATTTACACGCCTATATATAGGCATATGAAACAAACCCGTTAAAAGCAACTTTTCCCATTTTTTTATTAATTAATAATATTTTTTTAGTTTTTCCCATTTTTTTATTAATTAATAATATTTTTTTAGTTCTTCGCATTCATTTGATTGGCTCCTTTTCACAATGCTTGAACTTTAGGCTTGAGTATTTTTGAGTTAAGTTTTTGAGTTAATTTTGAGTTATAATTTGAGTTCAAGTTATAATTTGAGTTTGTGTTTAATTGTGTATACTTAAGTTATGATTTAAGATAATAATCTTTTTGAGTTTGTATTTATTTATAATAAAATGTGAGTTGTGAATAGTGGATATGATTTTTTTTCCTTAAACAATTTTATTCAATTCTTTTACAATTTTTTTATTTTCTGAATTTACTATGTTTTTTGTAATTGAATATGAATAATTTAAATTACTTGTAAATAATTATTGAGTAATCTGATAATTTTAAAAAATACATAATTACAAAAATAAAAAATAATAAAAATAAAAAGTAAAAGATCAGGAAATGGTTCTCTCGGTCTCCATTATATTCACATTGACATTAGACATACACACACAAATATATATATATTTATATATTTATATATTTATATTACAAAAAGTAGTCTTGCGTTGAACCACGTGAAATGACAGTGTAGAAAGAAGAGTTGAAAGCAAGCTTCAGCAACGCACAGTTCTCAGGGTCAGGAATCTGCACTGTAGAAGTGCAGAGAAGTAACTCAAGTAGCAAGGGGAAGTTCAACTCAAAAACGGGTTGGTAACTCGAATTAATTTCGAGTTCGAATTCGAGTTTTCAAATGCTGAACGCGAACTTGGGCCAACTTCAACACTCGAGTGGGCCTTTCTCGAGTAAGTTGCAGCAAACGAACATATCCTTTATCTCTCAAAGATTGCCTCCACTCACGTAGATCACTGATGTGAAAGATAACTTTCATATAACAATTTTGTAAACTTTCCCACGTTACTTTTCATTGGACTCCCTACTAATTACCCATGCATCCACTTCCTCCACGAAGTTATCCAACTTCCCTCGTGACCATATATTGTTTTATTTTTATTTTTACTATTTTTTATTTTTTTGTATTTTTTGTTTCAACACTATGTATATCTTTTCTTTTCTCTGGTACAAATATGTAACAAATATATATTTGTTGTTTAGTTGTTTTAATTGATTTGTAATCGGAATAGAAATATTAGCCAATGTGGATTAAGAGCTTGTCTGGGTTTTGTTGTACAATTATCCAGAGAAAACTCATGATTCGTTTGCAAAGAGAGCTTGAAATTATGCGAAGTTATGCTTTCTTAGGAGGATATTTTCAATAAAGATTATAAAGAGTTCTTTTTAGGAAATCAATCCTTGAGAGAGAGAAATAACAAGAGCGAAACGGGTATTTGTTTAACAAACTACAATCTAATAAAATTGTTTGAATTGTATTCATACTTATTTACCAAAGATACCTTAAAAAAGAGCTTAAAATTTAACAGATCAATGATGAAACGTATTTGTGACGAAAGGATGAGTTAAAGGATCCTTAACTTTTAAAATTTCAACCTTACTAAATCTAATATCAGGTGTCAAAAATAATTCAACCAAAACCATAAAATTAATGTAGAATGTGAAGTTGAAAATATTCATTCTTCTCAAAATGTATTTGCAATAAGAAAAAGAAGTATAATCTAATGGACATAATTTATGACCTTAAATAAATGGTGAAAAACAATACTGCGATGACTAAATTATAAAAACACGATTAGTGCATATATTTTTAATTGCTCACACGTGCGTAGCACATGTATTTAACTAGTGTGTATATATATGCGTGTGTGTTATGTTGGTTTCTTATGAGGGAAAAGGAAGAGCTATTTTTTATATGTTTTTCTCCGTGAAGCAAAAATTGCTAATGGGTTGTCCGTTATAAGTAAATTGTACATTCTCTTTCATTATCCTGCATTTGTATATGCATCTTGATTTAGGTTGTTTATGCTTTAAATTTGGTTCTTCAATTATGTCTTTTCTTTGAAATTAATAATGTTATAAAACTTGCACATTATGTCTTTTCTTTAAAGTTAATAATGTTATAAAACTTGCACATTAGTACTTGTCTGGCTGCACTATAGCAATGTTTAAATTTGTGGAAAATATTAAATAAAGAGGTAAAGAGTCGAAGAAAAATCGATAAAGCTAAAGAGTTTGTTGTTTACTACAGCACAATTTTTCTATTGTTCAGTGAGATTATTTAGTAGAAATGATAGACAAAATAGTTTTTGAATCAAACAGAATACAAACCTTGATTCACGAATTCATTATAGACTTCAACCTTGCTTCACGTTCTTCAAACATCATAACGACCAAAACAGAATACAAACAAATTGGTATAGCTTGGAGCCAACAAATAAGATAAAGGACTCGCTACCTGAAGCTTTATTCATGTATCCATTTTTTGTGCTTGAAAATTGCAGAGACCAGGTTTTCAATGGGATCCCTTTGTAGCAACTGAATTTTTCCTTAAGAGTTGTCACCAAGGGGACAAAATATGTTAAAGTAAAATACTCGAGTCCCACATCGTCTAAACAAACATAAGTATCATCATATAAAGATATTGAGCCACTCCACTTAAACAACTTAACCTTTTAAGATAAAAGGCCAATACCTTATAAAATGTAATTTTTTTCCCTCACTTTTCTTCTCATCTCTCATCAAACTCTAATAGTATATAGCCCAATTCATGTTATTTATGCCGTTGACATTACACGAAGAACATGTCCTTTAATTTCTTGTGGACAAACTATGAGAAATGGAAATATTAAACTTCAATTTTTGCTGCCTCCATTGGTCTTCTCCCCTTCTGGTAGTACTGAAAATAGATGTCAACATAATTTTTAACTTTTCTGTATAATCTGGGTCTTGACTCGTTGATCAACTCTTCAAAGGGTTCAATATCATTCTCTGGGTCTGGAACATAAAACACAGCCAAAGAAATCCTCTCTCTTTCTGCATTTGTCACCACCCTGTGCACTGGGCTCTTGAACATGCCGTTACTTGATATCTGCGTATGATTGTAAAAACGAGGCAAGATATGTCAATAAGCTCTGTCATTAATACTAAATGTGCCTTTTCTTCCAGCCAAAGCAAGAACCTAAAAAAATGTCTTCACATGTTTTCATAAATGGGCAAATTACACAAGTGTCTCCAACGTTTCAAATGCACAACAACACCCCTTGAACTTGAGAAAAGTGGCTATATTGGTTCTTTTGTCTGTTTTTGTCCAAAAAATGGTCGGAGAGCCTCACGTGCCGGGTGTTATTTTTCAGTTAAAAAACAAACAAAAGGACTAACGTTGCCACTTTTATCAAGTTCAGTGTGTTGGCACATGTAAAAAATAAAGGGACACACTGAGTGTCAAAGTGAAAGAAGAACTTTTCTAATTTGTTCTTTTTATTGAAGGGTAAGTTGACATTGCTATTCATCACTAAGGCTGCTAATTACCATGTATACAAAGTGAGGAACCGCACCCTTTGAGTGTGCGATCATCTTCAGTGGTGATGAATATCACTCAACTTCGGGACTTTAGATTATTCATCACTTTTCATTGAAGTTCATATTCTTAGCAGTAGCACTGACATATTACTACATGAGCAGTACAGTAATAATAATTGTAATTTTATTAACATTAGTGATAAACAAGGTTATTGCAATCATTATTACATAATTATAAATATTTTCCGATCCTAACATTTTGTTATGAAACAATATTGACACTCTATTTATCATGCTTTGCTCTTGTTCCTTTCTTAGTGCTTACCTCTGCTTGATCACCAACGTTAATGAGAAGAGCCTCAGGAATGATTGGAGCTCTGTACCACTTGTCAGCTTTCATAAACTGCAGACCTTCCACAGATTCGTCTTGCAAGAGAAGGGTGATTCCTGTGCCGTCTGCATGTGGTTTGGTACCAAGAACAAGATCCGGCCTCGGACACTTGGGATAAAAGTTGAATCTTGCATGAAGTTTTGATCTTTCTCCATATTGATCCACAAAGCAGTTCTCCTCCAAGCTCAATGACCTTGCCATGGCCTTAAGGACCACAACACCTATTGATTTTAGCTTCAAAGAGTATTCATGTAAAGTAGACCTGCAATTTTATGATTTCCAATATGATCAATTGTCATTTCTTCAAATCATTTAAAAATTATCATACGTAGCTGCAAGCATAATCTAACGTTAAAACCACACCTGCGCCACCGTAAGGTGTTGAGTTCAAATCCTCACCCTTGAGTTCAAAACAGAAAAATATCATCAAAGTTCTCATGTGATACTTACTATGCGACTTTTATATTTAATATGTTAACTTTTTATTGTTTAAAAAACAATGTGTAAGAGTATGGATACTAATAAAAGCTTCAATATGCTAATGGATACTAAACCCATTCTAATGTAATGCTAAATTTCTACGCCATACATCTACATAAGAAAATTATTTTCTAATGCCACATTGTACTTCAGATTAAACTCAACGTGCTAAATTTAGCACCAAATATAGCTTATGCCAAATTTGACATTTGTTGCTTATTTGCTGATATGTTGACTTTCTCAATTAATAATTATGGCATTATCATTTTAAAATGGATTAATCACAAAACTTCCTCTTGAATTATAGCCCTTGTAACACTTTACCTTCTAATTTTTAAAACATAACATACGCTTCTTCTGAACAATAAAATGTTAACAAAAAGCCTTCTCTGTTAGGTTTTTAATTGAAATTAACATTTAATTTACTATTTTGAGGGTTTTTTTGATAATTTTATGGTTTAAAATTTAATTTGAATTTAAACGAATTAAAATATTAAAAAAAATTCATAAATTTTTTTATCCTACAAAAAAAAAATTATAAATTTTTAACTTACATTCAATCAATAACGGATGTATCATAATTAAAAGTTCAAGTATAATTTAATTTTAAATTCAAACTAAATTTTAAACTGTAGAGCTATTAAAATACTCCAAAATAATAAATTAGATGTAAATTTCTCTTAAAAATACCTAGCAGAGGAGGTTTTTCTCTTAACATTTTATGTTCAGAGCAAATGGATATTACGTTTTAAAATTTAGGGATAAAATATTATAAGTGATATAATTTAAGAGGAATTTTTATCATTATCCCCTTTAAAATTTTAAAGTGTGAGAAAATTAAAATTATTTTTTACGAGTACTAGAGCTAAAAATTAGCTATAAAAATTAGATATGGTATTTAAAATAACATTCTGCATTTGAGTGAAAAATAAAATGACATATTGTCTTTTCATACTTTTTAGTCAAATGTAACATTCGCTTTAGCATTTTGATTGCACATGGTCTAATAAAAGCTTCAATATGCTAAACCTCGTTTAAATAAGTTTCTTCTCTTCGTAGAATCCCTACAAAACCAATACTCTGCTTAGGATTCCCTAATTTTTACAACTATAGATTCTATTGTTTAAAACAAAAAAACAAAAAAAAAAAAGAAAGAAGTGACAAGACAATATACCTAAAAGCTTCTGGCTTTTCGGGCCAAAATCGGAGCTTGCGCTGATCTTCAGGGTATATGGCAAGGTAGAGTCGGTCAGTCCAATCAAGCTTTTGCTGCTCCCAGAGGACCATGTCATTACCATACCCTTCAATATCATTCTCTTCTCTCAAGTACAATTGTTTCTCTTCAAATGGAAGATGGAAAAACTCTTTTGTAATTCCACGGACTTGATTCAGGAACTCAGGACTCATGCCATGATTTATTGCCTTGAAACAACGAAAACCAACTCTTAATCATGATTTTAACTTGTTTAGATATAGAACCAACAAATTATCAAGAGGGCAATCCCAAAATTGAAGTTTCTTGACAGAATTAGTACAATTAATCCTGAGAAAGTTCAAATTCTTGCTATGAAAATATTGGTATTAGAATTATAAGATTTCGGTTTGCTTTTAATTCTGAGTTCTTGTTATGTGCAAAGAAAACCAGTATCCAAGACCAATTCTCACTGATCTTGAGATAAACTTTGATTTTAATTTGTGGGACTTTGTAAATTTGGACCTCTAAAAATAGCCAAAAAAGTGAATCTAACCATTGAACTATATGAACTTTCAGCATATTGGTGAAAATTATGGAGAGAAAAAAAAAAGTTTAGGATTTGAGACCTGAAAACAACCCCATGTATTGAGAGCTGAGCGAAGCTTGTCAAGCTCCTCTGTAGAAGAACCAAGAAGAGCAATATCAACAACCGGAACATCCATGATTGGGGCATTTGGAGCTCCACCATCACCATCTTTGTGGATAAACTTTTCAGGGATTTCTTCTCCTTTGGAGGCAAGATCCTGAACTGTTCTTGGCAGTGATCCCATCTTGGAAAAATGATGTACCCTATATCTTTCTTTAGTGTATTTAAGTAATATCTATAGACCACCTAGTGTGAAAGATTATCCCACGTTGGTTGCCCTTTCTCAGAATTTTCATATAGCAAAAAAAAACAAAAAAACAAAAAAATTATCTATAGTGTTCAGCTAAATCCTTGATTGATGTGAAAGGATAATTACGATATGGAAGAATAATGAAGGGGAATCGGACTATTTATTTAATGCAAGTTTTCTATATTAACAGGTAGTATACTAGTAAGAACTATGACCAAGTGAAGGGTCCCCTTGATTAAAATTTAAAAGCAATTTTTCGCTGGCGATCTTCTAGAGAGATCGAAATCACATTATTTGCTTTCGTTTATTTTATTTTTTAAGTTGGAAGTCAAATTAAGGAGGCAGAAAACAGCTTTCTATCTCTGTCACTAGTATCTTTGAAGGAACAAGGTAAATAGCAACCCAAATCACTGACTTGGAAAAGTTCTGTACAGTGGAATACAGGAATATATATATATATATATATATATATATATATAGCTCTAAGGTCTCTGGTTCTAAGTGGCTGACCGGAACGATAATGTATAATTCTATATAAATTGTATATATTTATCTTCAAAAATCGTGTATGTTATATATAAATTGTATATATTTATCCACAAAAGCCGTGTATGTTATATATAAATTGTATATATTTATCCTCAAAAGTCGTGTATGTTAAGTTATAAGAAACGACAATATATATTAATCTTCAAACCATGTATTTTTTATAGCAATTAGTGAACACATAACATAAAAATATATATTGACTGATTTATTGTATTTCATATTAAATATACACGACTCTACATATAAATATACACGATTTACATGTAAATACACAATTTATACAGAATTATACAACTGCTAGGAGACAATTTATATATATATATATATATATATTGTTCTTCAATTCTTTTAAAACGTTAAAGAGTATAGTTGATCATCCAAAAAACGATGATGATGATAATAATAATGATGATGAAAACGAAAAACTATTAAAAGCATCATTCAATTTGTCCTGATATCAATTGTAACATTGTCTGATCCACTAACACAATGCTATTTATTATTTAAGTGTCTCTAAATTAGAGTCTGTGTTTTCCATTTAACTTTGACATCAATATTTGGGGGAAGTGACAGACATGACATAGTTACATTTTGACTTCGTTAATAGCTACTACTCCTTTCTGAAAGCAGACATAGTTCAAATGACCATAATTTTTCATTGTTTTGTAAAGTTTTGGTCTTTCTTCATCTACCAAGCCATCCGCTGGTCCAATCTCTTCCTCAGGATCTGGTTCAATAAGCATTGCTACAGACACCCTCATCTTTTCCGGGTTTGTTGTCACCCTGTGCAGTGGGCTCTTCATTATACCATTAGTCATAATCTGCCAACATTTTCAAAAACCCGATTACAAACAAACAATGCCAAGTATCACTAGTGGTGATTATCTTCATGACTGTTTGAAATACAAATATTCATATTCTGTCATTATGCGGGATCAACATGTAATGTGCACTTAAAACGTCAGTCGTAAGAATTTCTCATTAGAAATCTCGCATGGTCATAGCTTTTTCTAAAATATACTTAAGCTGTAAGAAAATGTGACACTATACCATAGAAAGCCTTTTCTATTTTTATAAAGACAAATTAAAAGCTCTAGCCCCAATAAGTAATTGGGTTAAACTGGATGTAAATAACCTTCATGCCATTAATTTATTGACCCATATGCAAGTCACATGTAGATTTCCGTTAAAAAGTTAACACCGCTATCAATTGGTGTGTTTCGCAACATATTCCTTAGATCAAGAGGCTAATTGCCAACAATACAAGTTCAGAGGACACATTGCAAATGGGAAACAAGTTCAAAGGACAGCGGTGCAAATAAGCCTAGTAAAGAATTTGAAAATTTTGGACAAAGAAATCTACTTGAATTGGAGTTATTCTGTAGAGTACAATCTCACCTCCATTTGGTCACCCAGATTGACAATAAGGGCATGAGGGATGGTGGGAACTCTGGACCATTCATTGTTTTTGAAAATTTGAAGACCTTCAACTTCTTGGTCTGGCAAGAGCACAGTTATTCCTGATTTATCTGAGTGAGGTTTGAGGCCAAGAACCATATCAGATCTTGGACAAGGTGGGTAGTAGTTGAATCTTGCTTGCATCACTGTTTTTTCTCCAAAATGCTTCAGGAACACATCCTCTTCCAATTTCAATGACCTAGCAGTGGCCTTAAAGACAACATCCATTACTGACCTTATCTTCATTGTATATTCAATCAGAGTCTCCCTACGACAAAATTCAATCAAGCTTTTCAACAACAAGAAAACCTAATGCCACACTGCCACATTGTAATGTTAAATTCTCGTTTTTTTGTCGGTATGAAAAATACTCTACTGGTAGGGCATTGTTTTGAACCGTCAGGTCGCCTACTCTTTAACGTGATTTTGACCAAATTTAATGTTCAGAAACATGCACTATTAGTGGGGATACCCTACTGTAGAAAGCCCTAAAAATCGGAATTATGTGGTAAGTAAAAATAAAAATAACCCAAAATATATATAGGATGAGAGAAAATATTTATGTTACCCAAAATCATTGGGAGTTTCTGGCCAAAGATTGAGCCTTCTTTTATCTTCAGGGAATACCATGAGAAAGAGGCGATTGCACCAGTCAAGAACTTGCTGTTTTGAGACCACCACATCACTCCCAAACCCTTCACCTTCACAAGCTGCTCTTAAGCACTTTTGCTTTTCTTCCATTGGAAGTGAAAAGAATTCCTTCCCTGCTTCACGCACCTTGTCAAGAAATGAGCTAGAAATCCCATGACCCATTGCCTGAAATCAAAAGGCGGAGAAATCTTAGGCATGCTTGATTTGTTACATATCACTATCATTTAGTTTTCTCTTTATTTGAAAAAAAAAAAGGAAAAAGAAAATAACATGTGAAGAATTACTTAAGCAACATCTGTAGGAGTCTTCAACTTTCAATTTACCTTACTTTTCCACCCTCCAAGGAAAAGGTCCACCCTTTGAAGGGTTATCATAATCCCACAATCGTAGATAAACAGAGAAATAAGGTTCAAATGATGACCAATTCCAAAAAGAATAGTGATAACACTCATTCCACTAGTCCGAATAAGGAATTAAAAACCCAGTGATATTATACTCGTCCCACTACTCAAAATAAAGAATTACAAAAAAAAAAAAAAAAAAAAAAAAAAAAAAAAAACAAAAATTAAAAA
>NW_010362623.1:131605-143748 GCF_000414095.1 Morus notabilis
AGCAAAAATTCAAAACCTGGAAGCAACCCCATGAGGTTAGAGCTGATCTTAGCTTCTCCAGTTCAGTCTCTGAAGAGAGCAGACTCAAATCAATGACCGGAATCGGAATCATTGGAGGAGAGGAACCCACGGGGCCAAAAGCACTTTCTTTCACAAAGAATTCCGGCGGTGGGTCATTCCCATTGACGGCTATTTCTTGAGACGTTCCCTCAATAGGAAAAACCAGGCCCGCCATTGTTGGAACTCTGAATTTGCCCGGAGAAGTAGAGGAATCCATTTGAGTCTGGTGTTTGCCTTGTATATGAATGAAAAAGATGACCACTTTTGTGAGAACTTTGCTGGGTTTTGGTACTGATGAACCTTTAGATTCGCCAAGTGTATAAACTTTCCCGTCTCGTTAGTCGTTAATTTATAGGTCTCATTTATTTTACTTTATTACTGATATGAGTTTATAATTTTAAATTTTTATAATAAATAATTTTAAAAAAATATTATATTTAATTTTTTTTATTATAAAATTTTTTTTAAAAAAAATATTATATATTAATTTAAATTAAAATTTTAAATTCACAAAATAAATAAGACCATCATGTTTTGATAGACTCAACGTTGGTTTCGACGTTCAATCTTTGGAATTATGTGAAAAGATGGTTGTGTTTGGTCTTATCTTCAAATGCATTGCTGGCTCTATTATGGCAAGTTTCGATTTTCTGACGTACTCATTTAGTCATTTTTGGATTTTGGTTAGGTTGGATGTGCAAAATAGAAAATTGCAATTTTTGATTTTTTGACATTCTCATTTAGTCAATTTTGGATTTTGGTTAGGTTAGATGTGCACTGACTGAATAGTAAAACCACAATTTTCAATTTTATGACATTCTCATTTGTCAATTTTGGATTTTGGTTAGGTCGGATGGACACTGACTGAATAGTAAAACTGCAATTTTGAGAAATATTTTATCGTTTGGTGTTTAAATAAGTTATTCTTAATTTTAATATTTGCAATTTTAAATTTTTTGTTTTGTGAGACAGAAATACTATAGCAGAATCAAAATCAGTGACATATCTCTCTGACAAAGCGGAAGTGTATAAAAAATAGGAAAAAGAGAACAAATTTCTATTATCCGTTGATTCGCATAGAATATCAAAAAACCCGTTGATTCAATCAGAATACTGAAAAATATGTGTTAATCACTCGTTGATTCAACAAAATACCAAGAAAATTATAATAGATATGTTGAGAGAACTCTCAAAGTACATAATTTTATTAATCTCTCAAAGAACTAAAATAACAAACTAAGACCTCCTATTTATAGAAAACTACCGTTCAGAATAGAAAAGAAAACTAAATCAAAAAGGAAATTAATTTGCAAAAAAAAGAACTGAAACTAATCCTAAATATCCCTAATTTGAAATTCATAATAATTTAGAACTAAGACTATAAGATATCAGGAAACAACTACAATAAAATAAAATACGAATTTGAATTAAATCGGCAACTTCTATCTTCAATTCCTCGTCTCATCTCTTCGCGCTGCATCAGACTCGCCGGGTAGGAAAAGATCAGTCCTTGAATCTTAAGTAGCCTCAACTGGTATGAAAAGAGAACTTTTATGATCTTTGCATGAATCGTCTAGAAATTAAATAATTTGTTGAACTTACTAACTCGAACCGTTAGAAATTTTTCTTCAATGGTAATAGCGTTGAAAACCAATATGGGATCTTACTTTTCTTCAAGTTGGGCGTCTCTGAATTCATAGGCAGTGGGCGCGTTGACATGGATGGTGGGGTGACGGTAAAGAACCATGGTTAAATTGATACAGGAGCGTTTCGGCTCTAGTGCCAACTGACGTAGGGGAAGAGTATAAAAAAATAAAGAAGGGGATAAATTCCTATTATCCGTTGATTCGCGTAGAATACCGAAAAATCCGTTGGTTCGATTGGAATACCAGAAAATATGACTTCTATAAACATGTTGATTCACACAGAATGTTAAGAAAACTGCTTCAAAATCCGTTGATTCAACAAAATACCGAGAAAATTAGAATAGATACGTTGAGAGAACTCTCAAAGCGCATAATTTTATTAATCTCTAAAAGAACTAAAATAACAAACTAAGATCTCCTATTTATAGAATACTACAATTCAAAATAGAAAAGGAAACTAATTCAAAAGGGTAGTTAATTTGAAACAAAAAAGGAAACTGAAACTTATCCTAAATATCCTTGATTTGAAATTCATAATTATTCAGAAACAAGACTAGAAGAGATCGGGAAACAACTAAAATAATTTAAAATATGAATTTGAATTAAATCGGCAACTTCTATCTTCAACTCCTCGTCCCATCTCTTCACGATGCATCACTCTCTCTCGCGTTAAAGCGAACTACCGCATGTTTTCGACTTAGATTTACATATGTCAAGAGATATAAATTATTGCACAAAATACCACAGTCATGTCATCATACTATATTTGAATTACCAAATATACTCTTAGGATACCGGTCAATATCCGGCCTTGATACCAGTATCCAATCGAGATATCCGACGGACAACCACTAGTGTTGGGGGTCGTAATCGACGGATAACTTCTAGTAACTGGTGACCGTTGTGATACTGGTCGGTTACTGATCATTAACCGTCGGTATCCACTTATATACCGGTATCCGCCATAGATACCATTGTATATCCAAGATGATATCGGCCGAAAACTGTAAATACCGGCGGTGCCACGACTGTTCCCATTACCGAAACACTTGAAAATCATACAAACCACAAAAAGATGACGCCGATATTCACCAAAAAATCCCAGAAAATATACAAACAAATCTACCAAAAATTCAAATTTAAAATACAAAAAACACAAAAAAATAATCCACAATTTATCATATCTCAGAAATTTAGATCATCAAAAAACACAAAACTTCTACAATACTCGTCTCGCTTTGACATTCTTCGACTATCATTTCTTGTTTTAGTGTATTCAGTAATTGAGGTTGACAGACTTTGGCCTCTAACAGCTGTGTCGATTTTTGCGGTGCCACGGCCTCTTCACTTGAGTGAATCCTGAAGTGAAGCACCGATGTTAAAGACAAGAGAATTTGCGACTCCTCCCCAACCTCTAGTACATGTTGGAGAGAAGCTGCGTTGGCGAGATCGTAGGCAAGTTATGGAGGTGAGAGCACAGGGCGCCTTGGCGTCACATGCAGATCTTAAAGTAGAAGGGACAATTCACGCGGTCCTTCTCGGTGTCGATGATTGAAGGCAAGTGCCCCACCATGGATTATATATTGTAGTATCTCGCTTCTTCTTCCTTGTTGCAAAAATCAAGTCAAATATGCAGCAAAGGGTGTAGCGGCCCTACTAGGTGGTCGTCACTGTAGCTGACTTTAATATATTTATACTTTCTAAAAACATCTGAGGAAAAAATTGCGGAACTTTTTTTTTAAATGTTATTTCAATGTTGTAACATTCTGAACATAAGTTTCTTTTCCTTTAAATGCTATCTCATTTTGAACATTAGTTGCTTTCTCCCAAAATGCTATATCATAATAACATAAGTTTTAATTTCCATTAAACATATTAAAAATGTTTATTCTTAAAACAATTCCTTTTCAAAAGCATAGATATATACATAGGTATGTACTTGCTTCTCAAATCTTGCAAGCTTACATGAACATAATATTCATATTACAAACTTCCAACATACTATGTTAGAGTTTTTCTTAGCAAAACTATTTAACACTTTAAAGTACTGCGGAAATAATTGCGTGCGGTATCCATTCCCTGATCTCCATACTGTTCATCCACTGCCTTGCCAATAGTCCATCAAGTATTTGATGCAGGTTGCTTACCTACAATATAAATACTCTATAATGAGCTTTCGCTCAGCAAGTAGGAACTATTTCTCGCAAAACTTATGTATGTTCACATGACTATATATGCATGAAATGATAATGTTGACTTATGATGTTTTATCATAGTTTTACTGTCTAAATTTATCTTATTTCCTGATGGGCTAGAGTGCTCGTACCATTACGCATAATCATCAGGACGTAAGGGTTTGCAAGGTCCCCAATGACACCGTGATTTTAAACTGAACTGAGTGCCTCCCTTGCGGAGGACTTTTTTTATGTATCTCCCTTGCGGAGTCTGATGACCTCCCTCGCGAAGGCTGGTACGACACTCAACTGAGTTTCTTCTTATAAGTTCCTCTAGACTTATTAAGGTGTAAGCAATATGACATAGCATAGCATACTATTACTATAACATTAAAAATATACTTAAACATATATAATTCATGTGTCATGTTTAAGTGTATGCAGTATGACATAACATAGCATACTATAACATGAAATGTACTTAAACACATATAATTCATGTGCACTGTTTATTTCAAAACAATTTATACTCTAGGCGAGATTCTGACTTACTTTATAAAGCTAGAATCCTCTATTCACCACATTGTCTGTTCTCTTTCTTACTTGTTTTTGAGAATAAACACACATTAAGAGTGTGAGATTTACTACCACTTGCTATTCCGTTTTAGCAAGCTTGTAAGAAAATGTAATTTCTCTATTTATCGTTTTATTTCTCTTTTTTACCTTAAAGGATTGTAAAACCTTGTTTCTAATTTAAAGATTAGGTTTATCAAATCCTCATAACCTTACTTTTCATTAAAGAAGATTCAAACTCAAAATACATTCTTAAGATTATACTTCGAGTTCTTTAACGAACTCTTATGTTTAACACTAAAACTGTTTTAACAGTTTTGGAGTGTTTTCTAGGAAAATATTTTAAAGCCTCTATTTAGAACTAAAATTAAGTTTAACTTCAAATTCCCAAACTAAAATCTGGCAAAGTTTTGCCTGATTTTCTGTGTTTCCCGAGCTATTCTCAGCTCGTCTTATCCATTAATCCAACTCTTAGGCATAACCCACAAACTTTCTCATATAATTTTATCTAAGGTTTCATCAAATTTCCCATAAGGATTTCCATAACTAAAAGTTTCTAGAAACATAATCTAACAACTAAAATTCAACCTTTAATCACTAAGTTTTCAATTCCTTTGTCAATGGAAATTAAATCATCATCTTAACCAAACTTTCTCCATTCTCTCTTCCACATCCAAGGTTCGGCCAAGGTAAGAGAAAGGAGAGGAAAAATTAAAATCTCACCTTAAAAGAATGAAGAACAAACTCAAGAGTCACCAATCCTCGGTAGTTTGATCAATTTCTGATTAAAACTTGCCTTTCTTCACTTTTGGTAATTTTTTTCTTCTCTCTCTTGGATGAACACTCACTGGTTTTTGGCATCAAAAAGAGTGTTATATTGTGTTTTTACACTTAAAAAAACGTTGGAGGAAGAAAAGGAGGGGTCAAAATGTAATTTTCTAACTTTTAGGGTCTTTCTTGCAAAATCTACCAAAAATATCTCTTTCTTGGCTTCTTTTACAAGCTTGGCCGGCCCCCTGATTAAACAAATGGCATGATCTCAGCCCTCCATCCAAAAAGTAACTTTAAATCTCAACCATCCATATTTAATGGTTATCTCTTTTCCGGTTCAGTTTAATTCCTAATCGGTACGCATTTTATCTGCGTTTTCTGCACAGTTTGTCTTCTTTATCAACTTTATTCAACCTTAACAAATTTTTCAAGAGTGACATAATAGTCAACTCTTTGGTCAATAATAATTTTGACTTGGTCAACCCTAATCGGTCAAAAATTCTAATTTTCTCAGTTAGACCTTCCGGACCCCTTTTCAATATGTTTTTCGTTATGATTGATTCTAAAATCCTAGAATTGATGTTTTTTAATTCTTCTTCATTTCTTAACCTTGATATTCATGTATTGGCCCACTTGTGAGTTCAACATAACATTATGAACATCTTTCCTTATTGCAGTCTAAAAATCGGTAACTGCATTATACCTCACTTAAATTCCTAATTGCTTTTTTGATGTCATCTTGCGCTTAGTGAATAGTTGGTAATCATCTATTGGTGTTCTATTCTTATAGCTATTCTCATTACTTCACACTGACTTTTGAGAATTTACTTAGTTGACAGGAAATTTCAGTTTCTCACTTTATCAACTCCTAAACTCATATTGCATCTGAATTTCTTTACTAAAATATTACCCCTATAATTTACTCTTATATATTTGGAATTAAGGGTTTTCTCTTTGAATCTCAGAGCGTTTATTTATACGCTGCTAACATTGTAATGCACTGAGAGATTTCTGAGATTAGGATTCTTAAACTGTATATGCACTGAGAATTCTTCTGCCTTAATTGCAGTGAGAATTTATCAACATAATTTACTTGTTCTTAAAATATGAACTACTCATAAAACTTGCTACAGAAGTTAGGACAACTGATATTAATTCCATAAATCCTTCAGCCACAAAATATGACCTGATATTCTCAGGAAAAATCCTTGACTTAAATAAATCAATTTACATTATTAAATTCTAGGATTTTCTTGGTCATTACAATCTACCCCCATTAAGAATTTTTGTCCCAAAAATTAGAATAACTTGGGGTAACTTTTCCTCATATCTACCTCTCGTTCCCATGTAGCTTACTCAATATTATGATTTCGCCATAAGACTTCAACTAAAGGAATTACTTTATTCCTTAAAGTTTTCTCCTCGTGAGCTAAGATCTAAACTGGTTTCGCCTCGTAAGTTAGGTCTATGTGCACCTCGACTGGTTCCTGGTGCAACACATGTGACGGGTTTGGTACATATTTCTTTAACATCGATACATGGAAAACATTGTGTACCGAAGCTAGTTCTGACGGCAAAGCTAGCCTTTAAGCAACTTTACCGACCCTTTCTAGGATCTCAAAAGGTTCTATGTACATTGGACTAGGTTTCCCTTTCTTATCAAATCTCATTACTCCTTTCATCGGTGTAATTTTTAGGAAAACTAGGTCTCCTACTTGAAACTTCAAAGGTCTGCGGGGTTTATCCACATAGCTCTTCTGGCGGCTGTGAGCTGTATCTGGTCTCTCTCTGATGCATCTTACATCCTCTATAGTTCTCCTGATAAAATTTGTGGTTTCTAAATACTTCTTAACAGGTTCATACTAGTGAATTGGGGACCTACATCTTCTTTCGTACAAGGCTTCAAAAGGTTCGATACCTATTGATGTTTGATAGCTATTGTTATAAGAAAACTCTATCAAAGGTAACTTCTTCTCCCAGCTTCTCTTGAAATCCATGACGCATGCTCTCAGCATATCTTCTAAAGTCTAGATGGTCCTCTTAGATTGACCATCAGTATGAGGGTGAAAGTAGCACTAAATTTTAGCTTAGTCCTCATTGCATCATGCACACTTCTCCAAAATCTCAACGTGAAACGACCGTCTTAATCTGATATGATGGATTTTGGAATCCCATGTAGTGTCACTATCTTTGACATGTATAGTTTTACTAATCGCTCGATGGAATAACTGAGTTTGATTGGCAAAAAGTGGGCAGATTTGGTCAATCGGTCCATGATTACTCAAATTACGTCATTGTCGTCGATTGTCCTAGGCAACCCTACAATAAAATCCATCATGATTTGATCCCATTTCCATTCTGGAATATCAATCTTCTACAGTTCCCCTGCTGGACGCTGATGTTATGCCTTAACTTTGTGACAATTAAGTTATTTTGATATGAATTCGGTCACATCCTTTTTCATTCTTAGCCACCAAATAGCTCTTTTTCAGATCCTTATACATCTTGGTTATTCCCGAATGAACATAGTAAGGCATTTCATGGGCTTCTAAAAGGATCTGCTTCCTTATTTCCTCATTATTAGGGACGCATATTCTACCCTTATGGTAAAGTATGCCATCCTCTGAGAGACTAAATCTTGTTTCTTTACCTTCAAGGACTTCTTTTCTTAACTTAACCAGGGTAGGATCAAGTTTCTGACTATCCTTCATGTGTTCGAGGATGGTCGATCCTTCATGTGTTCGAGGATGGTCGGTTGGAGGGTTAGAGATGATAACTTTCCTGAAATCACCTCAATTTTGAGATCATTTATCTCATTCTGTAGAAGTTGAGGTAGAACACTAATCGCCATTAATGTCGCTGATGACTTACGACTCAATGCATTAACCATTTTATTTGCTTTTTTAGGGTGATAAAGGATCTCACAGTCGTAATACTTTTCTAGTTCCAATCATATTCTTTGTCTCATATTCAATTCTTTTTTAGTAAAGATATACTTGAGACTCTGGTGATCTGTATAGATCTCACATTTCGCTCCATACAGATAGTGTCACCATATTTTTAATGCAAAAACTACCACTGCAAGCTCTAAGTCATGAGTCGGGTAGTTCTTTTCATGATCCTTTAGTTGTCATGAGGTGTAGGCAACCACTTTTCCTCCTTGCATGAGTACGGCTCCTAATCCTTGCTTAGAAGCATCACTATAGACTACAAAATTTCTTTCTTCCACATCTAGAATAGTTAGCACTGGAGTGCTAGTAAGTCTTCTTTTGAGTTCCTGGAAGCTTTCTTCACACTTCTCAATTCACTCATACTTCCCTTCCTTACATGTGAGAGTTGTGAGTGGAGCGGCTAGCTTCAATAATCCCTAAACAAAGCATCGGTAGTATCCTGCTAAACCAAGGAAACTACATATTTCTGTCACACTTTTCAAAGTTGGCCACTTACTTACGGCTTCAATCTTTGTGGGATCCACTGCAACTCCTTCTTTGGATACCACATGTCCTAAAAATTGTACTTTTTCTAGCCAAAATTCACACTTCAAAAATTTGGCATACAATTAATTCTCCTTTAGAGTTTGCAGAACAGTCCTTAAATGCTCCCCATGCTCTTCTTTTGCCTTAGAATAAATTAAAATGTCATCTATGAAGTCAATGATGAACTTATCCAAAAAATCCCTAAATATTCAGTTCATCATGTCCATGAATGCTGCTGGAGCATTAGTTAATCCAAATGGCATTATAAGGAACTTGTAGTGTCCACAACGAGTCCTGAAGGATATCTTTGATATGTCACCTTCTTTAATTCGAAGTTAGTGGTAACCTGAGCGTACATCTATCTTAGAAAAATGTGTAGCTCCCTTCAATTGATCGAATAAATCATCGATACGTGGCAACAGATACTTGTTATTGATTGTAATCTTGTTCAACTCCTGATAATTGATACACATCCTTAGTGTATCATCCTTCTTCTTAATGAACAAAACTGGTGCTCCCCACGGAGAATAGCTCAAGAAGATAAAACCCTTATCCATTAATTATAGTGACTGCTCGTTAAGCTCCTTAAGCTCAACTAGAGCCATGCGATATGGTGCCTTAAAGACTGGCGTTGATCCTAGTATCAAATCTATCTCAAAAGAGACCTCTCGCTCTAGGGGTAATCCCGGTAATTCCTCTGGAAAGACTTCCGAAAATTGTTTAACTATTAGAATGTCCTCCGGTCCTATTTTAACCTCCTTAGACTTATCCACCAAATTGGCTAGATATCTTATACATCCATTAGCCAACATCTTACTTGCCCTCATCGCGAATATTATCTGTACTGACTGCTTTTGGAACGTCCCCGTGTAGGTGAACTCTTTTTCCTTAGGGAGCTTAAGTGTAACTTCCCGGTTTCTAAAGTCAATAACGACGCTATATTTCCTTAGGAAATCCATTCCCAGTATAATGTCATAATCACTCATACTAATAACAACCCAATTCACGTACAATGTTCTACCTTAAATAATTATTAGAACATTCTATAACCAATGATTAGATATTAAGATTTGCCAGGAAAGCAAGGCGGTCCTAAGAGGTTGACTCATTCTATCTTTCACCCTATCTAGATGTTTAGTAGCCTTAGTTGATACAAATGAATGTATTGCTCCAGAATCAAATAAAGCATAAGCATCATAATTATCTACAAGAATTTGACCTGTCACCACTGTGGAAGTACCAGCTTATGCATCTCCTCTGGTGCAGGCATAGATGCGAGCATGAGATTTTGGAGCCTCTAACCTTCCTTCAAATATATGGGGCCTGTCAATCATGGCTTGAATCGCATGGAGCTAATTTCCTAGAGCTCTTTGCCGATTCTGGTCCTTTATTGATTCTGACTTCCTCTATTTTAAGGGTTGGAGTAACATTCCCTAGCGATATGGCCCTCCTTGCCACATATGTAACAACTGCTTATTCCAACTTTACATTCTC
Source organism: Morus notabilis (assembly GCF_000414095.1). Classification (NCBI taxonomy): domain Eukaryota; kingdom Viridiplantae; phylum Streptophyta; class Magnoliopsida; order Rosales; family Moraceae; genus Morus; species Morus notabilis. The sequence goes on from NW_010362623.1 coordinate 141,800, forward strand.
CCGGATATTTCCTACCACACTTAGTACACTCAGGATAACTATTGTTACCATGCCTGGTGTTATTCCTCTTTTGTGGTTGACCTTTTTGGTTTCCAGGGTTAAAATTCCATTTTTTCTTATTTTGATTTTGTCCTTGTTGCCTATTACTTTGGCCTAGGTTGCCACTCTAACCTTTTACTTGGCTGCAAGATTATGCCTTTCCTTAGTCCTTTCCTCTTTCTTAGCCTTGAAATGCTTTTCCTTAGTCATTTCCTCTTTCTGATTGACCCAATATTCAGCATGAATTGCCCGACCTACACACTCTTCCACAGTTGTAGGTGGTCTTCCTCTGCCGCTAATTACCACAGTGAGGTTTGTTCTAAACATTTTCATTATTCTCCTGACTTCCTCTTGCTCAGAGGTCACTATGTGTGGACACAAGCGAGCTAACTACTTAAATTTCAGTACTGCATCCACCACTGACAAATCTCCCTAACAGAAGCTATTAAACCCGTCCTCATAGGCTACCATATTGTCTAAATTGAAATATTTCTCATTCAGCTCCTTAATAAAATCTTGCCAAGTCATCAAATTGATGTCCATCCTTAATTTTACTATCTGCCACCAGAGGCGAGCCTCCTTCTTTAGCATATAAGAGGCACATAAAATTTTCTCTTCATCGTTCAATCTCATAAGGTTCAAGATCACTTGAACATCATTCAGCCAGTTATTTGCCTCTATAGGGTTGGTAAAGCCATGGAACGCTGGCACTTTCATACGACAAAACCTTTCTAGGATTGTAACCCAACGTTCATCATTTACTGGTCGGTAGTTCTGTTGCTCAACTACTATAGGAGCGATCAGTGCAAGCGGTATTTCTTGATAGTCTTGACCATGGATTGCAAAGAGATCTTCAGGTGTAGGTGGATCTTCGTGAGCTAGTTCTTCTCCTATTGGAGGTACATATGCCTAACGTGCTAGCTGTTCACGCAGAGCATTCATCTCTTACTGATGCGCTTGTAACAGTTGCCTCATCTCTGCTATCTGAATGGTCAAATTAACCTCTGGCTGTTTTCTAGCCGCTTGGTCCAACGGTTGATCCATGATCCTTCATTAAAGGAAAATATTATTTAAGTTTTGTTTTCTTTCTGGTGCATAATAGTTTATTGTTGGGAATGGTATTCTAGAAGCATAAGATGTAATAGGATATTTATTATTTATTTAATAAAAGAGTTTAGTCATTATTTTATGTGCATATATTTTATGAATATCAATGAAAATTCCTTGAATATTTATGTAACCTTAAATATTGTATATAAGTGTTATATATGAGAGGATAATGTTTAAGGATAATAATCAAAAAGCAATATTCATAATGAATTTAATTAAAGTTCAGAATCTTTAATTAAAACATTATTAATACATGTCATTCCCATATAGAATGGAATGGTGTTATCCGCACTGTTAATATGGTGAGATATTGAATGAGTATATTTCGCATAATGAGATTATGTGGAACAAGGACATAGACACAATATGAATTTTTAATAATTTCCATTAAGTATAGAAATTCTAATTGAGTCTACCGATGGTCATATATAGAATGATCTTAATTCTAAGTTCTTAACAGACTCCTATTTATGGATTTGTGTCTTTTGATTTACTCGGTACGGATTCTGAGATCCTAAATCTTATTCCTTGTATTTTGGAGACATGATGAAGTAGGTAGCCGGGAATGTTATTACACGAGATGGAATCCCTTCCTTCTTAAGAAAGAAGTAGATAAATAATTCTCTATAGGGTTGATTCGGTACTTGGACCAGTAGGAGCTCCGATTCATGAATGTGTTTTATGAATCACTGTCCATTAGAGAATCAATGGTACTCAAGGATAAAGAAGTAATTAGAGAGGTTAACGGATTTTACCTTGCTCTAATTATGAATTATTTATGGAAGATTGATCTATATGCA
>NW_010362623.1:144099-150725 GCF_000414095.1 Morus notabilis
GCTTGGGATTATAGGTCCATTAGTCCCCGCGTCGTCCTAGTAATTCTACCAGACACATAGGGCAAAATGGGAATTTTAAAATTACAGAATTCTAAAATTAAACACTCAAAAATAATTAATTGAGAATTAATTATTATTTAAATAATGTGATAATTTAAATTTGAATTTGAACAAATCTAGATTTATCCATTTAAACTTATTTGATAAGTTGTTCAATTTAGAATTTAATTTAATTTAAGTTTGACTTAAATTGGAATTTGAATTTGAGTCAAAATTGGACTACAGGATAAATGATGATTTTCTCTTCCTTCCCTATCTGATATTGGCACCACACAGGGATGAGAATCCCTATCTTGGCTGGCCACACTAAGGGATAAGTGAAAAGGAGTTTGTTTTAAATTCAAATAGGAGATAATTAACAAGCTTTATCTTGAGATAGAGATTGGATTCCTTCTAGAAGTTTGACTTTTACTCTATAAATATGAGAATAGTAGAAAATTGTGGAGACAATTTTTTGAGACACAATTTTTGAGACAATTCTTAAAAACGAATTTTGCCATAATTTTGAGGTAACCTGTTTTGTCTCATGTGTGCCCACACACACGTCTTTGTGGATTCTAGAAATTGACGTGGAAGACATTGGTTTTCTAAACACAAAGCTTTGGAGCAAGGATTGTTCGAGGTCAAAGAACTCAAGTTATCAACCGAGTCGGCCTCCAGGTATTTTTTCTAATTGAGTTCTTAATAAATGAATTAATGAGATTAATTTATTCGTGCATAAATTAATATAATCTATAGAGTATCTCAAAGGTTTTATGAAAATTTTTGTTATACACGATCCGCCTCCCCCCCACGCTTCCACATCCGAATTCGATTCGGTAACCAACATTTATTTGCTATATGCAAAATGAAGTTTTATCATTATAAAGATACTTGTAATCTTGTTAACTTTCTACATAATCCTATTCAACTGAACATATGCTTTTAATTCGCATACTAAACTTTAATCTTATACAAGCATAAACTGTTAATTCCAGATAAGCTTGATTTCTCATATAACTTTAACTTTGATACAAAACTGTTGGGAGTGTGTTTTGTATTTCACTTCCCATATCTATACATGTATCATTATCTATATAAAATCATTGTACAAAACTTCTATTAGGAGTGGCTACCCCTTCCCATAATACATAAGCAAAATACCTAGTCAGAACTAGGTGAGAATGGTTACCACTTCTCACTATACATCAAAAGTGAGTCCTATACAAAAGTACAACTAAATGCTCGAGGTTAGGAATGCTCCTAGTCCTAGTCCATGACCATGCCCTCATCGTTATCCTCGGCAAAGTCCTTAGCTGGAGGAGGTGCGGCTAGTGGGGGAACTGGTATCCCCTCCTGAGGCTGTTGGACCATGTCTACAGGCTCCATGGGTGTATCAGCCGTAGCCCCTATCTCGAATACTGACTCTACTATCTCATGATAATCTGGAATGAACTGGTAAAGATCTACTACATCTTCAATCCATCTAGGGTTTCCTCTGAGAAACAAGAGGCTTAAATCCTAAGCGTTAAGATGGAATAGACAGCTCACAACCAACTCATGTAGAAAACGGTGATGATACGATACCATTGGCTCACCGACCTGTGCACCCCATGCTAAAACCTGCCTAAGAAAAATCTGATACAACTCATGTACCTTAAGCACTGGTCAAGGTGCTGGAGGTGTCGGGGCTATAGCTACCCACTGCTAGAGGTGATGCTAAAATTGCTCCCACTTCACTTGTCTGGAATCAACTTCCAGGTTGTTTCACCATGCCCTAGCCCCTCTTACTAACTACATCAAGGCTAAGGTAGTCCAATACTACCTATGTATTCCACAAGCCTCTAAAATTGTGAATCTAGAATCTCACAAGTGCATGAGTCAACAAGTAGTAAAATGATGAATAATCAAATATCGTCCCACAGGGATTGTGTGTTTTTGAAATCATATTGCTAAGTTAATTCTATTCAAGTTTTAAGAAGAAAACTAAAGTTGATTTTAAGATGTTAAAAACTAATAATAATCTGACTGTAAGAAAATGAACAACAAAGATAAAACTAATTAATAACAAAATGTGGAAATAAAATTGGCCAAAGTCACTGTGCGTGGCTCACAATTGCTAAACTGTCTCCTAACAATGCTGCGCGATGCTGCAGCAACGGACGACAACGACTACTTCCTGTTAACCAGATTTACTAAACCAGGGATTTTCCAATCCTCTGTCTACTGATCTTAAAGCTAAATCCCACAAATCCCTTTGCAAATCTAGACTCTAAAATCATAGAATGAAGCTCTAAATCATATGGTTATGCAAGACACAATATATTCCTATATCATGTGAATCAAAAATCTAAATTAAGATCTAAGAACCCGCACTATTCAAGCTGTGTCCACTCAACTAAATCTTCCAAGATCTAATCAAAGCCATACTCCTCTCTTATGATTTCCCAATCATAGTTAAGGCACAAATTCAGCTTACTTGAATAAACAAAGAAATAATCATTAGATCCATTCAACATCAACCAACATTTCAATATTTAACAACTCAACAATCTTAGCCAACAAATCATAATCTCATAGAGAGATATATATATATATGGATTCAAGTTCAGATTTATAAAGGAACGTAAATATTCTTTAACAAAGCAAAACAGAGTAATGAGAGTAAGAAAAACTAAGGTGAAGAGAGGAGAATCAGAATCCCCTTTTTCCAAGGTTTCTTCTAAACGCTTCCTTCATCAACAATGAACCTTCCTTTACGTTCAACACCCTGTGACGTTTCCTTCTTCTTCTTTCCAGTACTGGAGCTGGTACTTGATCAGAGAAATGGAGGTGGTTTCCTTTTCCAAGTTCAGCCGCCTCTACGTTACAAAATATGACCAAGGACACCCTCTTTCTTCTCAGCTGCAATTACTTATTGTACCTTAATTCCACGTGGCATCATATGAGAAAGCCTCCAATGAGTGGCTCAATCAGCACCCTTCACGGACAAAATCAGCCCATTAACCAGCTCAGGTCCAGTTGTCAGCAAAACACACGTCTAGCCCAGCTCGTCTTGCTGCAGCAATGCACATCAATGCTGACTAGGATTCCTTCATACTCCAGAAACGAAAAGCTGCTCAAAGCTCCAAACGACCATGTTTTCTTAAAGCTAAGATTATAGCACAAAGCGCACTTGAATTAGCTCTTTTTAAACGCTAATCACGAGAGAGAGAATTTATGAATCACAAATAACTAAAAACAATTAACAAGACAAAATAAAGGAGAAAAACTAATACTAATTACCCTCTAGGTAATAATTTAAGCCTGGGAAATGCTCAATTAACTCTATTTTCATAGAGTTATCACACCCCCAAACTTAAACCATTACTCGTCCTCGAGTAATGACGCAAAATAAAACACAATAAAACACAAGAGGACAACTGCAAGACTCTACTATCCTTCTAGAAATCTGGTTTCTGCTGTGAATGTAGTCAACCCTCAGCCCTCAAATTTGTTTTTCCATCCTAAACCTTTGTTCAATATCAACACTCATGACTCTCTAGTTCAATTCATCTTAGACCTTTCCACAGAAATTGATCCTCCCCTAAGTGCGCGTGTAGAAACTGAGACTAGCAACTCTTGAATCACCTAGGTCCTAATAAACTGAGATCATATCACCTAGATTGCGGTTTCATAGGCTGGCTCATCAAATCCCTCTCCACTTTGCAAAGTTACTAATTACTTAAAATTCACCAAAAAATGGGTAGTCTAGGGGGAGGGTTTATTCTTTTTCCTCTCTTCTTTTTTTTTCGAAAACTCTTCACATAACTCCTATCTTTTGACGCGAATGCCAACATTGGTGATGAAGGCACCTGGTTACTCAACAAGGTTATGCTTCAGAGCTGCCATAGCAAAACTCATGATTTAAACTACCTTTTTACGCAAAAGTACACATGGGGCACATGTTACTCCTACTTACTCAGCAGCTCAAAACCAAAGGAGTGTTTCAACTTAAATTCTACTTTTAACTCGTATTTATTCTCTTTTTTTTAACTCCTCCACACTGAATTCTTTCTACCCAATCCTAGCTCCTCCAAACTGCTTGGCTTCCTAACTATTGCCTCAAGGGATTCTTTAAGCCAGTTCTAAAACCTTAAGCCTCCCAAAGTTCAAAATTTCCTAAGTTCTTCTCAAATTACTATCCACAGTTCAAAGTGTTATAAATGGGGAATGAATCTTTCCTGGAAATTAGTCCACAATAAACATCCCTATTGAGTCATTCATGTCAACAAATCCCAAAATTTTCAAGATGTTCAAACAACTATATCATCATTAAGCATCCTGAGGCTAACCACTAAACTAACAAAACCAGAGAACACTAAACTAAAAAATTGCAAGTTCTAAACAGTAACAACAAACAGCCAACACAAAAAGAAACAAAAACAAATAAAAATGAAAACACAAAATCCTGAAAATAGAAAACACCCCCCCAAACTTAGAGGGGGGCAGTGTCCTCACTGCACAAAACACAAAAATAACCCACTATAAACAAGAGATTATAAAATAAAAAAAATTTGCAGAGTGTAAGTAAAAGAAAACTCCCTCAAGTGTGCGTCATGTGCTCCACTTCCAATTTAGTGGGTTGCGCAGTGAGCGTCGCCTTGGTGGCGGTTCAGTGGCCACCGCTTTACCTTTGTTCTTTCCGTGAGATGATGAAGGGGCTGCTACATCGGGTGCTGCAGCAATTGGTGGCTCACCCTGTTGAGCACCATTAGTGGTGTCATTATCAGCTTCGAGGGTTGATTCCTCGACGTTATCATCAATGGCCTGGGGATACCGGAGCAACTCCTCTGGGAATGCGGGGAAAGTGGCCATAGGCTTAGAAAAGTTTTGCTAAAGGGATTTTTTTATGGCCACGTCCCTATCCCGAGAATAGGCCCAGAACTGGCGAAGCTGCTCTTGTTGCTGCTACAGTAGTTCAAACATTTCAAACTGCTGTACTTCAAAGAGGCTCATCCTTTTCTCTAGCCACTCTTGACTTTGAGTGGCAGAAGCAGATTCGGTGTGACTGGTAGACGGCCTGGATGGTTCATCCTGCTCTTCTTCCCCCTTTCCTTTTTCTGACTTCTCACTCCGCCCTAAAGAAATGCGAGTAATTGCCACCAAATCCATCGCACCAGTATTCCGTAAACGTGGCTCACTTGCCTCCCATGTAACATGGGCTTGGATGCACAATTCTGAGATGACAGATGGAAAGTACAGCCCGCCCTTTCCCTTCTCTGCACAAGCTCGAATCTGGTCGATGATCAATCGCCCCACATCAATGGGCTTGCCTACAAGGATGGCATAGAGTAGGATGGCCCGGTTTCTGGATATGGTCTTCCAGTGTGTGGATAATCACAAACGGGAAGCCAAAAAATGGTACCACACTTTGGTAGTAGGCTGGAGTTCATGCCTATTGCATGTGTAACTACGCTTGGTGGATAACAACCACTGAGCCCCAGGGATAGCAATGGTTTGCAAGACGTCCTCGAGCTGCTCCTCTGTGGTATCAGTAATCAATTCTACAAACTCATCGTCTTGGTTTTGTATACCAAGAACACCGTTGATGTGGTTAGAGGTAAATGTGATATCGATTTCCCATACAAAAACCGTATTTTGCCCCTGGTTTTGTAGGTTGGCATAAAATTCTTTTACCAGGGGCACAATGGGGTCAATTGGGTGGTGGCAGAAAATCTGCCAACCCTTCGAAATAATCACATCAGAAATAAATGTCGGCTGGTGATTAACGCCCAAAAGTGATATTCACAAGCGGTCAATTGTAGCACAGAAGGGCGGTCGTATCCACAGAGAGATAACAAAATAACAAGAAAGACTAACAGAATAAGAGCGTTAGAGAAAAGTGAATTAAAGAAAAAGAATAGTTTTTGAGAATTTGTTGCAAATAAAATAGAAATGAGAGAATTTGTATGAAGAAAATTCAATAATAAAAACGGTAAGGTGTCGAGAATCCCTAATGTTTCGTTCACCAATCCAAGTTTTGATTCACAATATTAAATAACCGAATAAATTAAATCTGTATGTTGACTCCAGAAATATTATTATTACAAGTTATCTAAAATCGACAATATATCAATCTGACAATATTGCAGTAAAAGACAATTTGTAAAATAATTTGAATAACAAAACATTGCATGACAGAATTACATAAGAAAAGCGTGACTGAACTTATATAAAAATTGACACACAATATTTTGAAAAGTAATAGAAAAATAGATGAGATTTAATTCATTCAGATGTTGAACTTTACAGCACAAGGAATCAAAACCCCGAATTGGGTCACTCAACAGAAGTTCATCTCTAACCTCACCAAGAAAACTTTAGCCTATCTTGCAAAACATTCTCACAAGTTCTAGAGAGAAAATATGAAACTGACAGTAAGACGACAGAAAACTAAATATTAAAAAGCTCCTAAAACCTTAGGCCAACCCCTCTATTTATAGTGTTCAGAGGTTGCCTATCAAATAAGGAAATAAATTGTAAAACTAGAAAATTACAAAAGAAAAAGAAACAAAATAAAATTACACATAAATTAGGAGAAATCA
>NW_010362623.1:150899-154244 GCF_000414095.1 Morus notabilis
GACCCAGGGGAAAATCAGCTTGTGGCTTCGGCTCACGCGGCTCTTCTCTCTTTTTGGCTTGTGCGGCTCGGCTTACGCGGCTTAGCTCCGGGTAGTTGAAAACATGGCTTTCATGGCTTATTTTTGTGTAGCTTTTTTACACTGCTTTTTATCTGCAAATAATTAAGCAAAAACTAGACAAATTCCAATTAAAAATATTATGAATAAAAATAATGGATTTGTTTAATTAAAGCTTAAATATTTTAATATTATATAAATCAAAAGCAATATTTATGGTGCATTTTCATGCACTAATCAGCTGGCCTAAGGTAGGGCTATCACGCAGTAAAAAAACCCTTTTCTTTTACTAAATTGCGAGCCTGGATGTTTTCTACGTACCTCTTTTCCGCCTCATCATCAACGAATTTGTGAATTGCTGAGACGTGCCTGGTCGAGGGAGAAGGATCTGCGGCCGCCGTTTTGTCCATGGCTGGATCCTGCCGATTTGAGGAGAAAGGCCTCTTGGCAAAGCTCTTCTTGCCCATGGTGAAGGTGATTTTAGGAGTGGAGGATTTTCTTGGGCTAGGTGGTGGGAGAGATCAGTGGCGGCTCTGGGCAGAGAATGAGGAGGATAAAGAGGCTAAGGCAGGGGAAATGAAAATGGTTTTTTTTTTTTTTTTGAAAGGTGGGATCGAATGGGATTTGAATTTGGGCAATTTGAATTTAAGCCCAAAACACCGTCGTTTAAATGGCTGACATTCTACTCTAATAACCGCCAAAATGACGCCGTCCCATTTAAACCCCTTAGATCCTTCATCGACTTCTCGTGAGGGGTCGCAATGCCACACGATATTGCACGATGCTGCAGCAAAATATTGCTCCCATTTTCAGGTCTGCTCCATTCGCCTCTCAATTGCTGCAGCAATCCATAGCAACTTGATTCTTGTGAAATACACAGCCAACCATGATACTTAACTGCCCTGCCACTTAATAGTAAAGTCAGTGCTTTGCTTGAAACCTCAAAATCAAAATAAGAAAGAGTATGAAATAAAAGAAATACACAACTCAGAACTAAAAAGAAAGCACCAAGATGGAATGAAATGAAGAAAACTAAAAACTTTGGGTTGCCTCCCAATAGCGCTTGTTTTTACGTCTTCAGCCTGACGTCTTTCCCTTTTTAGTCATCGCTCAATGTGACAGAGGTCTTGGAACGTTCCATAGGTCCTCCCCAATAATGCTTGACTCGTTGTCCGTTTACCAAGAACTTTCTCCCAAATTTCTCCTCTTGTAATTCCACAGCTCCATGTGGAAAAACCGTGGCTACTGTGAATGGTCCTGACCATCTGGATTTGAGTTTACCTGGGAATAATTTCAACCTCGAATTATATAGCAGCACCTGTTGTCCTGGTTCAAATTCCCTCGGTTTGATCCTCTTGTCGTGCCATCTTTTAGTCGTTTCTTTGTACAACTTTGCGTTCTCATACGAGAACATCCGCATCTCTTCCAACTCATCTAATTGAAGCAACCTTGCTTGCCTAGCAGCTTGTAGATCCTTGTTGCCCAATAAGCCTTGTGCTCCAATTCTAATGGTAAATGGCATGCCTTGCCAAAAACAAGACGGTAGGGGGACATTCCCAAAGGTGTCTTGAAGGCTGTCCGGTAGGCCCATAGTGCATCATCTAATCGCAATGACCAATCCTTTCGGTTTGGGTTCACGACCTTCTCTAAGATTCCCTTGATTTCCCTGTTAGAAATCTCTGCTTGACCACTTGTCTGGGGGTGATATGCTGTGGCAACCTTATGCTTAACACCGTATTTGGCGAGCACCCCCTCAAATTGTCTGCTCACAAAATGAGTCCCCTCGTCACTTATCATGGCTCGTGGAGTCCCAAAACGAGTGAAAATATTCTTATGCAAGAATTTGATCACCACCTTTGAGTCATTAGTGGGGAATGCCGCTGCCTCAACCCATTTTGATACATAATCAACTGCTACCAATATGTACAAGTTGCCATATGAGGGTGGAAAAGGCCCCATAAAATCAATTCCGCATACATCGAACAACTCAACTTCCAAGATATTAGTCAAGGGCATTTCATGACGTTGTGAGATGTTTCCCACACGTTGACATCGATCACACATCTTGGCAAATTCATAAGCATCTTTAAAGAGTGTAGACCAAAAATAACCGGATTGTAATACCTTGGCAGCATTTCTTGAACCCCCAAAATGACCTCCATATGGTGAAGCATGGCAATGATGCAAAATACTCAATGTCTCCTCTTGGGGAACACATCGCCTCCAAATTTGGTCCGCACCCTGTTTATATAGAAAAGGATCCTCCCAATAGTAAGATTTCATATCATGGAAGAATCGCTTCATCTGTTGTCGGCTCATTTCCGGAGGTGCCTTGCCACTTGCCAAAAAATTTGCTAAATCCGCATACCATGGCAGTGAAGCTTGCTGCACTACAAGGAGCTGCTCATCAGGAAATTTCTCCTAAATAGGAATATGTGACTCAGCCCCATTCCCTTGCTCGAGTCTAGAGAGATGGTCTGCCACTTGATTTTCAGTTCCCTTCCTATCTTTGATTTCAAGATCAAATTCTTGAAGTAACAAGATCCACCGAATCAACCTTAGTTTGGCATCTTTCTTTGAGATGAGGTATTTTATGGCTGAGTGGTCTGTATATACCGTCACCTTCGTCCCCATAAGATAAGATCAAAACTTGTCAAAAGCAAATACCACAGCCAATAGTTCTTTTTCTATTGTGGTATAATCCAATTGGGCATCAGTAAGTGTTCTGCTGGCATAATAAATAGAATGAAATAGCTTCCCTTTTCTCTGGCCGAGCACTACCCCCACTGCGTGATCACTGGCGTCGCACATCAGCTCAAATGGAAGTGCCCAATCCGGTGCAACAATCACAGGAGTTGTCACAAGTGCTCTCTTCAAGTCAGAAAATGCACGTTGACAATCTTCATTAAAGTCGAATGATCTGTTTTGCTCTAAAAGAAGACACAGCGGCTAGGAGGCTTTGGAGAAATCCTTTATGAATCGCCTATAAAACCCGGCATGCCCCAAAAAACTCCGTATTCCCTTGACCAACGTAGGAGGAAGTAGTTTCTCAATGACTTCGATTTTTGCTCTATCCACTTCAATGCCTCTTTGGGAAACTTTATGGCCCAAGACAATTCCCTCTGTGACCATAAAATGGCATTTTTCCCAATTGAGGACCAAGTTAGTTTCTTCACATCTCTGAAGCACCTTAGCTAAATTTTTCAAGCAATCGCCAAAAGAGTCGCCAAAGATGGAAAAATCATCCATAAACACTTCCAAAGTCTTCTCTACCATGTCAGTGAACAG
>NW_010362623.1:154533-164533 GCF_000414095.1 Morus notabilis
TTCTAGTGGGTATCAATTCATTGTTTTCATTGGCCACCACTGTCACTCCCCCTTTCTTTGGTACACACTGGACAAGACTGACCTAAGAACTGTCTAAAATTAGGTAAATGATCCCTGCATCCAGCCATTTGATGATTTCCTTCTTCACCACATCCTTCATTATAGGGTTCAATCTCCGTTGCTGTTCCACCGAATTGCTGCAGCAATCTTCCAGCAGGATTTTATGCATACATAGGGAAGGGCCAATCCGCTTAATATCAGCTATCAACCATCCCATGGCCTTTTTATGCTTTCTAAGGACTTCAAGTAGCATGTCCTCCTGTTCCTCATCCAAAGTGGATGATATGATTACTGGCAAAGTATCTTCCTCACCCAAATAAGCATACTTCAAATGAGTTGGTAAAGGCTTCAATTCCAACACCGGTGGTTCTTCAATTGATGGCCTAGGAGGCTTCAAATTTCTCTCAGATAAATCCAGCGACTCAAATGGTCTTCTTTGACAAACAGCCACTTGATCGGTTTCTCCTAGTAATGCGGGTGAATCATCATCAACTTGCTCAACCTCCAATGCAGCGTTTGTGACATCCTCTTCCTCTATTTCCTCATAAGCATTCTTATTAAGTTCTTCCATCACAAAAGCATCTAATACACCCACAACCAAACATTCTTCAACCTCATCTGGAAAGCGCATAGCATTGAGAACATCGAATGTGACCTGCTCATCGTCAACTCACATAGTAAGTTTACCTTTTTGCACATCAATCAATGTCTTTCCAGTGGCTAGAAATGGTCTACCCAAAATAATGGGTATCTCCTTGTCTGCTTCATAATCCAAGACCACAAAATCCACCGGAAAGATGAATTTATCAACACGCACCAGCACATCTTCAATTTTTCCTTCCGGATGAACAAATGATCGATCGGCAAGTTGAAGGGTGACTGTAGTTAGCCTAGCTTCACCAATACCTAGCTGCTTAAAAACAGGCATTGGCATCAAATTTATGCTTGCACCCAAATCACACAAGGCTTTACCAAAATAAGTGTTGCCAATCGAACATGGGATTGTGAAACTCCCTGGGTCCTTCAATTTAGGTGGTAAAGTGCTTTGAGAAATCAGCCCGCACTCTTTTGTAAGTGCCACTGTCTCGAACTCACCCAAACGCCCCCTCTTGGAAAGAATTTCTTTCATAAATTTTACGTAATTTGGCATTTGCTCAAGAGCTTCAACTAATGGGATATTGATATGAAGTTGTTTCAGCACGTCAAGAAACTTTCCAAACTGCTTGTCCTGTTGTTTCTTCTGAAATCTTTGAGGACAGGGCGGTGGTGGTCTGTTCTGGCCTGTTCTTGCGGCTTCGTGCTGCTGTTGCGTCGCTGCAGCAACACTAGGTTCTACCTCATCTTGACTTTGTACAGGGTTCATATGGCCATCCTGCCTTACTTCCTTTGGATCGAAGATGGTTCTCCATCCAGCTTGTTTTTCTCCTGTGGCTGCTCCAGTGCTTTTCCACTTCTCAATAAAATGGCTTTGTAATGCTCTTTGCCGTCCTGCCTAGGATTTTCCGTATTACTTGGAAGAGTGCCCTAGGGTCAATTAGTTAAAGCATTTGGCTCTGGATTTTAGCCTCATTCTTTGTTATGTACTCCTTAAGAAAATTCTCCAAAGAATTTGGATTTTCACCCGCTTGAATCCGCATTGGTTGAGCTGGTTGTGGCAAACCCGACTGTTGAGCTGGTCTATTATAAGGGGGAGCACCACTAGAACCTGCCCCTTGATTACTCCAAGAGAAGTTAGGATGTTGTCTCCATCCTTGGTTGTATTGATGGCTGTAAGCATTGTTGCGGTTGTAGTTACTCACATAACAAACTGAAGCGGGATTCGAAGGACATTCCTCAAATTGGTGCCCCTCTCCACAGTATACGCAAGAGGGTGTGAGGGCCTGGACAGAATTCACTCCAGTTGAAGTGTTCATAGTTTTGAACATGTTTGTCAAATTCGACACTTGCGCCGAAAGAGCGGTAATTGCATCTACTTCAAGAACTCCCGGTGTTTTCCTTGTAGGTAGTCTCTCGGTTGGCCATTGATAATGATTTGTGGCCATTCTCTCCAGAATCTCATAGCCTTCATTGTAAGATTTTGCCAAAAGAGCACCATTAGCTGCGGCGTCCACCAGCACTCTCGTTTGTTCATTGAGACCATTGTAAAAAGTCTCCATTTGAATCCAATGGGGAATACCATGTAATGGACATTTTCTGAGTAGCTCCTTAAATCGTTCCCATGCCGCATAAACTGACTCTCCATCTACTTGATGAAAAGAGGTAATGTCATTTCTCAACTTGGCGTTCTTTGTCGGAGGGAAATACTTCATAAGAAACTTCTCAGCCATATCATTCCATGTAACAATGGAATCAGCAGGTAGGCTATTAAACCAAGCTCTAGCTCAATCCCTCAAAGAGAAAGGGAAAAGTGTCAGCCTTAAAGTCTCTGGAGGAACCCCCGGTAGCTTGAATATATCGCTAACTTCCATGAATAGCCTCAAATGTTGATGAGGATCGTCTGTTGCCATACCGCTGAATTATCCCACGGTCTGTAGCATTTGAAACATGACTAGTTTAAGTTCAAAGTGTGGGGCCTGGATGTTTGGCCGAATAATCACAGGATTCAGCCCATCAAGAACCGGGACTGCAAAATCTCTGATAGCTCGATCATGGTCATCAACCACGAATGGTCTCTGGGCTGGTTCACGAGCGTTAAGTTGCTTCCCCTGATTTAATAAGATCCCCTGAGCATCTTCCTCAGCCATTTCGTGTATGTGAGCAAATCCTTGCTGCTCCCTTCTTCTCCTTCTCACAGTCCTTTCAATTTCTGGGTCAAGAAGGAATAACTCAGGTTCTTGCATACAAGATGTTCCAAAGACCTACCAAAACTCAGAAACTCTGATGAAAATGAACAAAAATACTTGAATAGTAAATTACATTAACAATAAGATTCAAATAAGACAATCCCCGGCAATGGTGCCAAAAACTTGTTGCCTAAAATTGTGAATCTAGAATCTCGCAAGTGCACGAGTCAACAAGTAGTAAAATGATGAATAATCAAATATCATCCCACAGGGATTGTGTGTTTTTGAAATCAAATTGCTAAGTTAATTCTATTCAAGTTTTAAGAAGAAAACTAAAGTTGATTTTAAGATGTTAAAAACTAATAATAATCTGACTGTAAGAAAATGAACAACAAAGATAAAACTAATTAATAATAAATGTGCAAATAAAATTGGCCAAAGTCACTGTGCGTGGCTCACAATTGCTAAACTGTCTCCTAACAATGCTGCGCGATGCTGCAGCAATGGACGGCAACGACTACTTCCTGTTAACCAGATTTACTAAACTAGGGATTTTCCAATCCTCTGTCTGCTGATCTTAAAGCTAAATCCCACAAATCCCTTTGCAAATCTAGACTCTAAAATCAGAGAATGAAGCTCTAAATCATATGGTTATGCAAGACACAATATATTCCTATATCATGTGAATCAAAAATCTAAAACAAGATCTAAGAACCTGCACTATTCAAGCTGTGTCCACTCAACTAAATCTTCCCAGATCTAATCAAAGCTATACTCATCTCTTATGATTTCCCAATCACAGTTAAGGCACAAATTCAGCTCACTTGAATAAACAAAGAAATAATCATCAGATCCATTCAACATCAACTAACATTTCAATATTTAACAACTCAACAATCTCAGCCAACAAATCATAATCTCATAGAGTTATATATATATGGATTCGAGTTCAGATTTATAAAGGAACGTAAATATTCTTTAACAAAGTAAAATAGAGTAATGAGAGTAAGAAAAACTAAGGTGAAGAGAGGAGAATCAGACTCCCCCTTTTCCAAGGTTTCTTCTAAACGCTTCCTTCATCAACAATGAACCTTCCTTTACGTTCAACACCCTGTGACGTTTCCTTCTTCTTCTTTCCAATACTGGAGCTGGTACTTGATCAGAGAAATGGAGGTGGTTTCCTTTTCCAAGTTCAGCCGCCTCTACGTTACAAAATATGACCAAGGACGCCCTCTTTCTTCTCAGCTGCAGGTACTTATTGTACCCTAATTCCACGTGGCAGCATATGAGAAAGCCTCCAATGAGTGGCTCAATCAGCACCCTTCACGGACAAAATCAGCCCATTAACCAGCTCAGGTCCAACTGTCAGCAAAACACACGTCTAGCCCAGCTCGTCTTGCTGCAACAATGCACAGCAATGCTGACTAGGATTCCTTCATACTCCAGAAACGAAAAAGCTGCTCAAAGCTCCAAACGACCACGTTTTCTTAAAGCTAAGATTATAGCACAAAGCGCACCTGAATTAGCTCTTTTTAAACGCTAATCACGAGAGAGAGAATTTATGAATCACAAATAACTAAAAACAATTAACAAGACAAAATAAAGGAGAAAAACTAATACTAATTACCCTCTAGGTAATAATTTAAGCCTGGGAAATGCTCAATTAACTTTATTTTCATAGAGTTATCAGTCTGCATAACCCAGTCCTCTATCCTCCCTACATAGGTCTCACCCTCATAGTCGCCCGGATTGGTGTTCCGAAAAACTATTACTAGATGTGCCATAAATGGATCATATGGAACTCTATCTGGTGGTGGTGTAGAGGAGGATGCCATAACTTATATTATAATCCTGTATGTATATAATTTAAACATTAATTTCCATCTTGGAAAATAAAGCTGATTTACTCTTATGAATTCTGTTTACTTAGACTGTGGCGAACATGCATGTGACAGTGTGGAGTAGGTTGGTAGGATACCAGCTCTGATACCAACTGTAGCGACCCTACTAGGTGGCCATCACTGTAGCTGACTTTTATATATTTATACTTTCTGAAAACCTCTGAGGAAAAAATTGCGAAACTTTTTTATTTTTTTAAATGCTATTTTAATGCTGTAACTCTGTGAACATAAGTTTCTTTTCCTTAAAATGCTATCTCATTTTGAACATCAGTTGCTTTCTCCCAAAATGCTATATCATAATAACATAAGTTCTAATTTCCATTCCTGAACATATTAAAAATGCTAATCCTTTAACTCCTTTGGATTTATCACCATTACCTGTTTCCGAGCATATGGACATAGATGGTAAAAAGAAGGCAAAATTTGTGAAGCAACTCCATGAGAGGACATGGCTTAACATAGAGAGAAGAACCGAACAATACATCAAGCAAGCTAACAAGGGACGTCACAAGTTGATTTTTGAGCCCGGTGATTGGGTGTGGTTACATATGAGGAAAGAAAGATTTCTAGCACAACGATGTTCTAAGTTATTGCCCAGAGGAGATGGTCCTTTTCAATTGCTAGAACGGATTGATGACAATGCCTACAGACTTGACTTACCTGGTGAGTACAATGTTAGTGCTACTTTCAATGTTACTGACTTGAGTCTTTTTGATGTAGGTGATGATTTGAGGACAAATCCTTCTCAATAGGGGGGAATGATGAGGACATCAAGGATGCAAGGAATACTCACAATCCAATTCAAGTCGCAGTTGGCCCGGTGATGAGGAATCGAGCTAAAAGACTCAAAGAAGAGTTGAATAACCTAGTCCGGAGAGTTCTACAACAAGAAGAGAGAGTGTTCACTACTGAGGGTGAACAAAGGCTGGTTTTACTCATCAAAGTTGATCCAGAAGAGAGCCAATCAGTCATACATGTCCATTGAGCCATTGCATGGCCAACTTCCATGTCATTCCGGGATACATGTGCAGTGGGAAGTCCACGCATGTTTTCTAGTAAAAGATCAAGCCAAGATTGTGGATCAAGATTTGATTTCATTATAATCCTATTTTTAGGTTTCAGTTTCACTTTAAAATTTGAATTCCATTATAGGTGTGTTGAGAAGGAAGGATATTTTGAGTCAAACTCTGATTCCTTCCTAGGTTTTGTTTTAGGCATGTTTATCTTATTTTTAGGCGTGTTTATCTCATTAAGGGTAGATTAGGACTTTTTACAATTAAAAACTCTTCATGAAAGTTTTGGCTATTTAAGGCTCAATTTAAGATAATGCAAAACAGTTTTGACGTTTGATCATATTGTGAGATATTCTTCTTGAGTTCTTAAAGAAACTTTTTCAAACTTATCAAGGATTCCTTGTGGCATTCAACTTCACTTATCAAATGAAATTTGCATACTCTTTTGTGGTGTCTTCGCCATACCAAGGTTCTTGCTTTGCTAAGCAATGGGTTGCGGTTTCCATCAAACTTGAGAGATCTTGACTTGTTTCCAGATTTGGTATCGGGTTTCGTCACGTTATTGGCGTGGTTCGTATTAGTTGGTATCAGACCATGGGATCGTCAGGTTTTCCTATCCTTTTCTTGTTTATTGGTTTTTCTTTTCTTTGTCAAAAGTCATGCATTAAGGTTAGGTTTTCAATTCGGCAAAAAAAAAATCTGATTGTTAAACTCCCTACTTGTTTTGAGTTTGAGTCCAACTACCATTGCTTAATTTCGAATTCCACTAGGTTTACAAACCCTAGAAAATGTGAATTAAGGTTCTAGTGTTTCTAAAACCGATTAAAAAAATCTGTGACAAAATTTGATTTCATTTGGTTTGAGTCTCGCGTCGATTGGCTGCTTGAATCCTTCTTATTGTTGGATTAGTTTTGTAAGAACTGGAAGAAAAATACGAGTGAAAAAAAGGCAGAGTGTGTGAGCATATTAGAGGGTAAAAGACCAATTAAATTGAGTGAAACACGAGTGGCTTTGAGTGAATTATTCTTCGATTGCAACACATTTTAATCATGTCGCAAAATCAGGAGAAAAACACAAGTGAAGCGATTCCACTTCCCGTTAATCTGAAACTGTAAATGCATGCATTAATGGGAGAGATAAGGTGGATGATGAGGGTAGAGTTTGAACACTTACATGAGAGGTTGGATAGGGTAGAAGATGAACACAACAGGATCAACTAACATTTGCTCCGAACGCTCCAAGGAGGAACATGATGCACCGAAGGGGAGTTGAGGATATTGGTGAATTTGAAGGGGACAATTTAGAGGAGGAGTTTGATAGAATGTCAATGGGCAGCCATAGGAGATATGGATGGAATAGAGAAGCTAGGAACCAAGCGGATAACAACTTGGGAAGTATCAAGATGAAAATTCCTACATTTCATTGAAAAAGTGATCCCAAAGCATATCTCGAGTAGGAAAAGAAGATGGAGTTGGATTTTGACTATCACAACTACTCCGAATTAAAGAAGGTAAAACTTGCTGCAATTGAATTTACTGATTATGCTATTGTGTGGTGGGACCAGGTATGCACCAATAGGAGGCGAAACGGAGAATGTCCTATTGAAACTTGGGATAAGATGAAAAGGATGATGAGGCGATGATTTGTACCAAGTCACTACTACCAGGATCTATACCTCAAGCTGCAAGGTCTCCATCAAGGTAACTAGAGCGTTGATGAGTATTTTAAAGAGATGGAGATAGCTATGATTAGAGCCAATGTGGAGGAGGATCGGGAGGCGACAATGGCCATATTTTTGAATGGTTTAAACTGAGAGATTGCTAACAAAATCGAGATACACCATTATGTGGAATTGGAGGATTTGGTGCCTATGGCAATTAAAGTTGAGAGGCAACTCAAGAGGAGTGGTACACGACCAAGACCAGCACCACAAAATTTGAGTGCAGCACCTTGGAGATCGAACTACCCAAAAAAAGAAGAAAACCCGTCCACCTTCAAGGCCAAACCTAAGTCCAAACCAGCCATCAATACCATGGCCTTTCAAGGTAAATTAGCCCCTAGTTATACTCATTCTAGCAAGATTAAGTGTTTCAAATGTCAGGGAAGAGGACACATAGCTAGCCAATGTCCAAACAAGCGAGTTATGGTGATCTGGGAAAATGGAGAAATTGATTCTGAAGATGAAGATGATCTAGATGAATTGCCACCATTAGAGGATGCCCCAATAGGAGATGAGGAGTTCGGGGCAGATCATGGTGAGATGCTTAGGCTACTCGCACGTCAAGCCTTAAACTTGCAAGCTAAAGAAGAGGAAGAAGAAGTACAGTGGGAGAACATCTTTCACACTCGTTGCCACGAGAAAGACAAGGTATGTAGTGTTATTATAGATGGTGGTAGTTGCACTAATGTTGCTAGCACTTCCATGGTTGAAAAGCTAGGGCTTACAACACTTAAGCACCTTCATCCTTACAAGCTATAATGGTTGAATAATAGCGGTGAAGTAAAGGTTACAAAGCAGGTTGTCGTACCATTTTGAATCGGTAAGTATGAGGATGAAGTATTGTGTGACGTGGTACCAATGCAAGTGGGACATCTCCTTTTCAGAAGACTGTGGCAATTTGACCGGCGTGTGTAGTAGGACGGCTTCACCAACAAGTACTCATTCACGTACAACCAACGAACTATCACTCTAGTTTCGTCAACATCAAAACGTGTCTATGAGGACCAAGTGAGGTTGTAAAAATTGAGTGAACAAAAGAACATGAGAGAGCAAAACAATGAGAGTGAAAAGAGGAGTGAGGTCGTGCATAGTGAGAATGGGGGGAAAGAGAGATACACGGCCAAAGAGAGAAAAAAAAAAAAAAGAGTAATGTCGCATCTAGTAAGGAAGAAAAGAGAGAGAAGAGTTCGACCAAGGAGGTAAAACCAGAGAGAAAACAAAGAAATTTCTATACAAAAACAAGTGAGGTTAAGCAAGCATTGATTTCAAAATGGTTGATGATTGTACTCATGTACAAGGAGACCTTTTTAAGCACTAACTAACTTGACTCTTTGTTGCCTAGTGTTTTTGTTTCTCTCTTGCATGAATTTGAGGATGTGTTTCCTGAGGAGGTACCGCATGGTTTACCACCCATCCGAGGGATTGAACATCAAATTGACTTTGTTCCAGGTGCATCAATTGTAAACCGACCCGCATATTGAAGCAACCTGGAAGAGATGAAAGAGCTTCAAAGGCAAGTCAAAGAATTGATGGAGAAAGGGCACGTGAGAGAAAGCATGAGTCCTTGCGTAGTTCCGGTGATTCTAGTGCCTAAGAAGGATGGGACTTGGAGGATGTGTGTTGATTATCGAGCCATCAACAACATAATGGTAAAGTATCGACACCCTATCCCTCGCTTAGATGATATGTTGGATGAGCTACATGGTTCTTATGTGTTTTCTAAGATCGATCTTAAGAGTGGGTATCATCAAATATGGATGAACGAAGAAGACAAATGGAAGACAACATTTAAAACTAAACATGAATTGTATGAGTGGTTAGTGATGCCATTTGGATTAACTAATGCACCTAGTACTTTCATGTGCTTAATGAATCATGTCTTGCATGCTTTCATTGGTAAATTTGTTGTTGTCTATTTTGATGATATTCTAATTTATAGTAAGAGTTTGCATGATCATGTCTCACATTTACACTCGGTTTTGGAGGTGCTTAGAAAGGAGAAGTTATATGCTAATCTCAAAAAGGGTACTTTCTGCACCGATAAGCTTGTTTTCCTAGGTTTTGTTACGAGTGCTAAAAGAATTGAGGTTGGTGAAGAGAAGATCAAAGCCATCCAAGAGTGGCCGACCCCCTCCAGTGTAGGTAATGTTAGAAGCTTTCATGGACTTGCTAGTTTTTACAGGAGGTTCATGAAAGATTTTAGCACCATCACTGCATCACTTACCGAATTTATCAAGAAGAATGTTGCGTTCAAATAGGGTGAAGAACAAGAGAAGGTGTTCCAGCTTATTAAACACAAGCTTACTTACACCCCTTTACTTGCTTTACCTAACTTTTCTAAAACGTTCGAAATCGAATGTGATGCTTCTGGTGTAGGTATAGGCGTTGTTCTTACGTAAGATGGGAGACCACTTGCATACTTTAGTGAGAAGCTAAGCAGAGCTGCACTTAATTACCCCACTTATGACAAGGAGTTGTATGCATTGGTTCAAGCTCTAGAGACATGCCAGCACTACTTGTGGC
>NW_010362623.1:167033-254831 GCF_000414095.1 Morus notabilis
ATGCAGTATGACATAGCATAACATACTATAACATGAAATGTACTCAAACACATATAATTCATGTGTACTGTTTATTTCAAAACAATTTATAACATGAAATGTACTCAAACACATATAACAAGAAAATGTAATTTCTCTATTGATGGCTTTCTTTCTCTTTTCTACCTTTAAGGATTATAAAACCTTATTTCTAATTTAAAGATTAGTGGGATGTTTGTTTCTTGTATTCATCTATGATTCTGAATCATGATTCATGGTTCTCTACATTGTTTTTCTCTCACAAAAAATACATGTAAAATGAGAATGGTTCTTAATCATGGTTCTGAATCCATGAACCAAATGTCCACTAGGTTTATCAAATCGTCATGACCTTACTCTTCATAAACAAGGTTCAAACTCAAAATGCTTTATTAAAATTATACTTCGAGTTCTTTAACGAACTCCTCTGTTTAACACCAAAACTGTTTTAACAGTTTTAGAGTGTTTTCGAAGAAAATATTTTAAAGCCTCTATTTAGAACTACAACTAAGTTTAACTTCAAATTATCAAACTAAAATCCGGAAGAGTTTTGCCTGATTTTCTGTGTTTCCCGAGCTATTCTAAGCTCATTTTATCCATTAATCCAACTCTTAGACATAACCCACAAACTTTCTCATATAATTTTATCATCTTAGAAACCATGCTCTAGGGTTTCATCCAATTTCCCACAAGGATTTTCATAACCAAAAGTTGCTAGAAACATAATCTAACAACTAAAATTCAACCTTTAATCCCTAAGTTTTCAATTCCTTGATCAATGGAAATTAAATCATCATCTTAATCAAACTTTCTCCATTCTCTCTTCCACATCCAAGGTTCGGCCAAGGTAAGAAAAAGGAGAGAAAAAATTGAAATCTCAGTAGTTTGATCGATTTCCGCTTAAAACTTGCTTTTCTTCACTTTTGGTAATTTTTTTTCTCTCTCTTGGATGAACACTCACTGGTTTTTGGCATGAAACAGAGAGTGTTTTATTGTTTTTTTATACTTAAAAAAACATTGGAGGAAGAAAAGAATGGGTCTAAATGTAATTTTCTGACTTTTAGGGTCTTTCTTGTAAAATCTCCTAAAAATATCTCTTTCTTGACTTCTTTTACAAGCTTGGCCGGCCACCTCACTAAACAAATGACATGATCTCAACCCTCCTAAAAAGTCACTTTAAATCTCAACCATCCATGTTTAATGCTTATCTCTTTTCCGGTTCAGTTTAATTCCTAACCGGTACGCGTTTTATCTGCGTTTTTGGATAGTTTGTCTTCTTGATCAACTTTATTCAATCTTAACAAATTTTTTAAGAGTGACACATTGGTCAACTCTTTGGTCAATAACAATTTTGACTTGGTCAACCCTAATCGGTTGAAAATCTCAATTTTCTCGGTTACACCTTCCGGACCCCTTTTCCTTCTGTTTTTCATTCTGATTGATTCTAAAATCCTAGAATTGATGTTTTTCAATTCTTCTTCATTTATCAAACTTGATATTCATGCGTTGGCCCACTTATGGGTTCAACACAACATTCTGAACTTATTTCCTTATTGCAGTCCGAAAATCGGTAACTGCATCATACTTCACTTAAATTCCTAATTGCTTACTTGATGTCATCTTGCATACATAAGCAAGGTTTAGTGAACACTTGGTAATCATCTATTGGTGTTCTATTCTTATAGCTATTCTCATTACTTCACACTGACTTTTAGGAATTTACTTAGTTGACATGAAATTTTAGTTTCTGACTTTATCAACTCCTGAACTAATATTGCATCTTAATTTCTTTACTAAAATATTACCCCTATAATTTCCTCTTATCTGTTTCGAAATTAAGGGTTTTCTTTTTGAATCTCATAGCGCTTATTTATACGTTACTAACATTGTACTAAACTGAGAGATTCCTGATGTTAGGATTCTCCAACTGTATATGCACTGAGAATTCTTCCGCCTTAATTACAGTGAGAATTTATCAACTGAATTTACTTGTTCTTAAAATATGAACTAATCATAAAACTTGCTACATAATTTAGGAATATTGATATTAATTTCATAAATCCTTCAGTCGCAAAATATGACACGATATTCTCAGGAAAAATGCTTGACTTGAATAAATAAATTTACATTATTTAATTCTATGATTTTCTCGGCCATTACAAAGGGCATATTAAAATCTCTTCTCTGATGAGATCTGGACCTACAACGATGGCGGCTTTGCCATTTGCCTCCTGGACCTGGACCTTTGAAATGTGATGGATTGTAGATCGACGAGCTACTACATCGTGAGATCGCCATACGTACTTGGCAACATTTGAGCAGTTTTAGAAGAAGCGAAGAGAAGTGAGGAAGAAAGAGAAAAAGAAGAGTGAGAAAAAAGGAGAACAAACCTTAACCTATTTGAGAGTATTTTAGTCTATTAAGTTTTAATTTGTTGTGCCACATGGCAAAAAAAATTGATAGTTTTTAGACCTATGGTATACGTCGATCTACGACCAAAACTCATGGCAGGTTCCATAATATGGCTCGCACTATTTTCTTTTTTTTTATTTTTCTTTATCATCCTTAAAAGCTCATGAATCTAGGGGTGCACAAGCGAGCGGGTTGACAGTTTCGGATGAGTGCATGTTGGGTTTTTTCAAGGGTGGGGTTGAGACTTAGTGAAACAATAGCTTGCGGGTGTTGGGAATGGTGTCCTAGAAGCATGAGATGTAATAGGATATTTATTATTTAATTAATAAAAGAGTTTATTCATCATTTTATGTGCATATATTTAAGAATATTTTATGAATATAAAATGAAAATTTTGTGATTATTTATGTAACCTTAAACATTGTATATAAGTGTTATATATGATAGGATAATGTTTAAGGATAATAATAAAAAACGTTGTTCATAATGAATATAATTAAAGTTCAGAATCTTTAATTAAAACATTATTAATACATGTCATTCCTATTTAGAATGGAACGGTGCTATCCGCACTGTTAATATGGTGAGATATTGAAAGTGTGTATTTCGCATAATGAGATTGTGTGGAACAGGGACACAGACACAATATGAATTTCTAATAATTTCTGTTAAGCATAGAAATTCTAATTGAGTCTACTAAGGGTTATATATAGAATGATCTTAATCCTGAGTTCTTAACAAACTCCTATTTCTTGTATTTTGGAGACATGATGAAATAAGTAGCTAGGAATGTTATTATAGGAGATGGAATCCATTCCTTCTTGCGAAAGAAGTAGATAAATAATTTTCTTGAGTGTTGATTCGGTACTTGGATTAGTAAGAGCACTCTGGTTCATGAATGTGTTTTATGAATCACTATCCATTAGAGAATCAATGGTACTCAAGGATGAAGATATAATTAGAGAGGTTAACAGATTCTACATGGCTCTAATTATGAATTATTTATGGAGGATTGATCTATATGCAATGACTATATCAAATGGACACTTCACAGTTTAGAAGTAATTAATGTCTATAATTTTGAGAGTTCAATTTTAAGTTTATAGTGGAGTAACTATTAGAATTAATAGAATTAATTAATTAATTAAAGTGTTTAATTATTTATTAATTTTATTGGAGCTCGGGATTATAGGTCCATTAGTCCCCGCGTCGTCCTTGTAATTCTACCAGACACAAAGGACAAAATGGGAATTTTAAAATTATGGAACTGTAAAATTAAATACTCAAAAAAATAATTAATTGAGAATTAGTTATTATTTAAATAATGTGATTATTTAAATTTGAATTTGAATCATGAACATAATTTAAATTTATCCTTTTAAACTTATTTGATAAGTTGTTCAATTTAGAATTCAAATTAATTTAAGTTTGACTTAAATTCGAATTTGAATTTGAATTGAAATTGGACTACATGATAAAGGATGATTTTCTCTTCCTTCCCATCTGAAATTGGCGCCACACACAGGGTAAAAATCCTAGCATGGCTGGCCAGAAAAGATAAGGGTAGTAGGAGAATTTTTGTTCAAAATTCAAATAGGAGAGAGAGATTTGATTCCTTCCAGAAGTTGGACTTCTACTCTATAAATAAGATATGATGAAAAATTGCGCGTGACAATTTTTTAACCTGGATTTTAGTGGCTGGCCAAAAATCACAAAATAGAGAGAAGGAAAATTTTTCTCCAAAAAAATTCCACATTGTGCATGCGTTGGTGTTTGTGAAAAATTCGAGTGTTTGATTTAACCCAATTTGTCTCGAGTGTGCCCACACACACGTCTATGTAGATTCAAGGAATTGACGTGGAAGACTTTAGTTTTCTAAACACAAGGCTTTGGAGCAAGAATCGTTCATGCTCAAAGAACTCAAGTTATCATCCGAGTCGGCCTCCAGGTATTTTTCCTAATTGAGTTCTTGATGTATAAATTAATGTGATTAATTTATTCATGCATAAATTAATATAATCTATACAGTATCTCAAAAGTTTTATGAAAATTTTTGTTATACTCGATCCGCCCTCCAGCCACGCTTCCGCATCCGAATTCAATTCGGTTACCAACAGCGGGCGGTTTGGGCCTACACAAGTCCAATGGGCTTTTTTAAAAATATATAAGGGGGATTGAGAGAAATATACCAAGATTTAAGAGGAATTAAAATTAATAGGCCAATGTTTTAAAAAAAGTTAATAAATAGCCCAAGGTGATGTAAATTCAGAGTTACAATTAGCTGAAATTTTAAAAATAACCTCTTAGTAAATTCTAGATTTACCGTTTATACTCAGGATTTACCATTAGATTTTTCACTTTTTCCCTACTAATATGAACTTGGTAAATTCGTGATTTACCATGTATATCCGGGATTTATCATTAGAATTTGTAGTGTTCTTTTTCCCTACTAATACAAACTTAGTAAATATGGGATTTACCATTAAATTTTTTACTTTTTTCCGAGTAATACGAACTTGGTAAATCTGAGATTTACCAAGTATATCCGGGATTTACCACTAGATTTTTCACTTTTTTCTAGAAATATGAACTTGGTAAATCCGGGATTTACTATATATGTATATCTGGGATATACCATTATATTTTTTTACTTTTTTCCTAGTAATCAGAACTTAGTAAATTCAGGGTTTACTAGGTATATCTGGGATTTACCATTAGATTTTTTACTTTTTCCCTAGTAATACGAACATGGTAAATTCAGAATTTACTAAGTACATTCGGGATTTATCATTAGATTTTTAACTTTTTCCGTATTAATACGAATCTGGTAAATCCTACATTTACCAGTGATATCTGGGATCTACCATTAAAATTTTCTTAAGGAAAGGGGAAAATAGTAAGAAAAAGATAAAATTGGAAAATTAAAAAGTAGAAACATGAAATGGTCTATTAATTTCTATACATTGGTAATTTGGCCATTTACTTCTAAATATAGAACTATCAGATTTGATCACCTGCTAATTTATCTTCCACCACTATCAACGCATGTATTATTTATGTTAAGATTGTCATGTTGTCTACTTCCAAACGGAGATGGCTTGTCTTAATCATCAGATGTAGGACTCCATACGTAGAGACAGTGATATAGTTTCTAGTGGTGGAATCTATATTAGATCAGACTAAAGTTGAATTATATTAATTAATAATCTCGTTTGAATAAAACAATTCACTTTTGTCTAATGATATGTTATCATCTTAATCCTGAGCTGAATAACAAACCCATATACCTGACTTGTGCCTTTTGATATACCAAAGGAAGATAACCAAACATTGTGTAAATGTACACTTACTGGTACGTTGGGGGCATAACTCTTGTATGCATAGATTTATTATTCATAGAAATGGAAACCATAGCTCTTATTAAAAGAGTTAATGATATCCTCTTATGGCATTATTCAGGAATTGGAAAACATGAGTGCCTAGCCATTAGATTACTTTGTGTTATCTAATGGTTTACTATTTGTATTGGTACGAATAGTGATTTTCTAATGGAGTGATAATTGAACATAAGATAAATATAATCGGAAAAGTAAAACAGAACTGACCTCAAGTCAATTATGGATACCCTAGGGGGATGATACACAATATAATAAAGTCATGGACAGGAGTTAATTGGAGCTTTGTAAATGTACTCTATTGATCAATAGTTCAATATTGACTCAACTTCTCAGGATTTTTTTACTCAACTTCGTGCTCCATTGACTTCCTCTTTCGGAGGTCTGATCGCATGTCAGACCTTGTCGGAGATGGTTTATAAGATATTAGCTAAGCATTCGTTAAGTTGGCTCTGATATGAAAGTTGCTCCGAATGAAGCCGCTCCGATGCTGAGTGTGCTCCAGACGAAGGCTGCTCCGAAGGGTGAGCATGCTCTAAGCGAAGATTGTTACGATGGTGAGCTGGGCGAGAAAAAGTTTAAAGAAAGGATGCTTGACACGAAAAAGGCTCCATTAGACATGAATAGGATGCTCCAAGAGACATGCCTACTAGGGAGGGAGCCTCTATTAGGCATGTCTGGCACGGATGAAGGAAGCTTTAAGGATGTGCCTGTCACAGACGATGGCTCTCCGTTAGGCATTTCTAGCATTGGTAGAGCCTCTGTTAGAGTCAAAACACTGAGAATCAACCTTAACGAAGAGAAGAGAATGAGGTTTTAAGGTGTGGACTTAGGACAGTTTTGGGCTTCCAAAAGGATGGGAGGAAGGCTCTTTGGAAATTCTCCATCACCCATTTGTATTTAATCTAATTAATTCTGAAAACCCCCCAAGCAGGATTCAAATTGGATCAATTTAAACGACAAACAAGCCTACTTGATCACACATGGCTCATCAAACCACAACCCACAGGAGTTCTCCGAGCGTGGCTTGGGTCCACGAAGCGAGCCTAATAACGTCGCGTGACTCCTTAGTTGGGCTGGACCCTCGAATGGACCTGATACAAAATCGGGTAATAATAACCATTAAAATTCAATAACTTGTAAGTACAATATGATTATCAAACACCATTCATTTTCATCTTGCTTGTTAAAAAGGAGAAAAAAAATCAACAAAATAAATACTTAGATATTTAATACCCATAAGTTCAAATATTATTTATAGTTTATGACTAGGCTTAGGCATAATGATAATTATTTACTTAATGAAAGTTAACAAATATAGTTAATAATACATTAATATACAAATTTAACTTATCTAACATGCATGTCTAATGCTGACATCCAAAAAAAACAAAAAGAGTGATGGATGGGTCAGGTTGAACCCGCCCTTGAAAGGGCAAAACCGCAAGCCGCCCACACTAGTCAGCGAGCAAGCATGTTGAAACCGCGAGTTAGCATGTTGAATTAAAGATGGCCCTGTGAAGCCTTTTTTTTTTTAAGAACAGAAAATGTTAAATCATTAATTCCTTATGTTTTTATGGGAATCCTTAATTCTTTTTGCCAGTTGGAGGGTAATACCTCTTTTTTTTCTTAATAAAAAAGGGGACAGTGTGTCGTTAAATTAATTTAACGATTACTTATATTGTCATATTTTTATTAATAATCATTAACTAATATGATATTTTAAACACCCAATTATAACAATAAATCTCTGCTTTTAAAATATAATATTTATTTCGTCCGACTTATAAAATATTATGAAAAACACATTCGATAAAGATTTTTAACGTAAATTGAATCATAAATTAACTAGCTTTATTTTTGTAACTCTATTATGTTTGAAGCTAATTTAAATTTAGAAGGATTTAATTTAAAAGTTCTCATTGCTAAGGAAAGTTTAATACTAAATAAATTAAAAAAACTTAAAAAATTAAGAAATCTCTCCTTTTCACATTTTTTGTGGCTGCACGTAAGAGTTATCAAAGTAAGTGTACACTAGTAAATTGTTGAAGGATCCTCATTTTTTGTGCGACATACTTTTTCAAAAATTCTAATGCATAAATCGACGGTACATGGTACATGGTTACAAGTAGTGCTGGAACTTTGGACGGGCCACTCACGACCGCCTGAAAAATTCGGGCCGCCCGCCCGAGCCCGAAATTACTCTTGAACGGGCCGCGGACTTATATTTGGTTGCCCGAACCCAGCCGGGCCCCCCGAGCCCACCCGAATAGCCTGAATTTTTTTTTAATTTTTTTAATTTTTGTAATTATTAAGTTAGTTTGTGTTAAAATTATATAAAAATCAAAATCAACATTCAACAGACATTATTAACACAATTGAATAAATTAATCATATATATTAATGATGTATATTAAATTCGTAATTCATGATTGCCTCGTTAAAAACCTTACCAAGAAAAACCCAATTGGGATAAAAACTTGGCAAGGAAAAAAGAGTGTAATCATTTTGTGACGAATTACAAATTTTACAAACTTACAACATTATATACAATTACAAATACAATGTCAAAAATAAATACATATTTACAAATTACAAATTTACAATTTAATTTGAAGCTGAAGGATCGTCTTCAAAATTAAATGACAATCGATTAAATTCATCGATCCATTCTTGCCTTGCCGGCGAAATTGTATCCTGTAGACGTTGATCGGCCCGATCTCAATCCTTAATGCAAACCAAGGCTTCAACAATATCCCTTTGCAATGCATTGCCGCATTCCTCAAGTATTCTTCCTATCATACTGAAGGCTAGTTCGGATGAAATAGTGGAGACTGGATCGAAAATATATCCATTGCCAATCAAGTTAGGATTGGCCAAGTTAATGCCCGTGCCCTCCACCATTGAACTAAGTCAAACGATTCTGCCGTATCGTCGACTATTAAGCCTTCACTGAGGTACGCCATAAGCTCGTTGAAGTTGTTGCCGCCGCTACCACTGCCACTTGTTGACGAAGATTCACTCTCAGCTTCTGTTTGAGTTGTCTTCTTCTTCTTCTTCTTCAACCTGAAAACATTCAAGAATGAATGTGGGTTTTCGTCTTGTTGTTGTGGTTCCTGTACTCTAGGAGGTACTCTAAACCTAATCTCATATTTACTATTGTCATGCCCCGAAGCAGGGGTCGGTGACATCGAGCTCGATTAGGGGTTAAACGCATGATAATAAAGGAAATTCCCAACGAGCCCCACACTTAATTAAAATAATAAATTACATGATCTGTCCACAGGATCTTTCAGTATTGTACGTACATGAACATGTAAATAACATCACAGACATCAACCACAGTCTAGAAATCCTAGTATCAGAGTCTACAAATTCTTAAATTTATACACCAGGAGGATGAACACAATCCTCTCTAAATCCGAGTGATAGCAATTGATATGCGAAAATACTTTTGCTTAAAATAGCGTGTGCTCGCAAGTGTACGAATCGTAAAGTAATAATGATCCGAAGATCGAGTATCGTCCTCTGGGATTGTTAACTAGGAAAGAGCTAAATATTGCTATTAATCTAGACCAATTTTATCTAGACAATATAGAATAAGGGAATTAAAACTAAATTGAACAACTTAACTAACTAAAATATGCAAACAACGGATGCTAAAGTGAATTGGATTGAAGGGATCTCTGTGATAAAATGAGCTAGGAGGGGATTTGACTTCACCTAATTATGCTATATTTATCTAAATCTGTCACTTATTGATGTGTTACATCCAATCTTAAATTATGGGTACTAAGATAATCTCACTCCCTCTCCCGAGCGCTAAGTGAAATAATATGCTAAATTAATTAAACTAATATCCCTATTAATTTAACCAATTATGCATTCATTAAGTTTAGCCCATATTCGATCTCCTAAGGTTATACTAGCCTCCCGACTCAATATCTCCTTAGGTTGCGTCTCTTAATTCTCAACGTATGTAATTAACTCTCCCGAGCCTAATTTCATACATCTAAGGTCTCTAATCTAATGGGTAATTAAATTAGAAATTAAGCACAAGAGACACAAAAGATTAGAGTATAAGACATTCAATAAGCAAACAGATTTTTAAAATACAACTTTCATTAAATTAGATCAAACCCCCCCTAGCGTGAGGAGTTTAGCTATCCATGCTCAAAATCAAATACACAATTACAAAATACCAAAGATCCATAGTTCAAACAGAAAATTAAACAACTATTTAAGAAATACAAAGGGAGAAAGTAATGAAAAACTCCTGTTGGATAATCTCCTCTGAAGCCTTCAAACTGCCTTCAATCCCCTTGAAAATCTCCAGAAAAATCCTTTGTTACAGCTACTTTTCCTTTGGTTCTAGGGTTCTTGCCGTGTCTCTAGTTCAATTCCACTCTCCGTGTCTGTCTCCCCTTCCAGCAGCTTTATTTTCCTTTTATATCACCTCCCGAATGTGCACAAATCTCCAATTCGAGATAGGCGCGCTGCAGCCCATGGATGTGCGCTGCAGTGTGCATCATTAGGGTTCCAAGACGCGCACCTAAGCCCACAGACGTGCGCTGCAGCGTGCGCCTCAATGATTCTGGGATGCGCGCCTAAGCGCACCTTGAACTGCGCCTAAGCGCGCGAGGCTGGCTAGCAGGCGCTGCAGCCTGAAGCTCGAGTGCTCTCTGGAATGCTCTCTGGAAGTCTCAGGCTGTAGCTTGCTTCTCATGCGCTGCAGCCCGCACAAAATGGAGATTTTCATGGACTTCTTTATCTTTTTCACTTGATTTTCTCCACTTTGCAAATCCTACAAAATAAATTAACATAAACGTAAAACTAGTGACAAATTAACTGAAATATGCTCAAAAACTATAATATATGACAGGATTAAATTGATGAAAAATCAACTTATCAAATACCCCCACACTTAAACTTTTGCTAGTCCCGAGCAAAACAATGTAAACAAAAGAACGAAAATAACTAAAACACAAAAGGCAATGCTAAGAAATCTAAAGCTAACACAAAACGAAACAAAATAAAACAAACAAAACTAAACAAAACAAAACAAAACGCAAATAAAGAGTGAGTGTTTCACATATCCCGATGATCATTCTTTGGTCCTCAACATCCCCTAAAATCTCAAGTTTTTATGCAAGGTGATCCCTTGTGATGTTCTAGAATTTCAACATGTTGGATGTACACAAAAACACTCAAGTCTCCCACCTCACACTTAACGATCCAGTACCCGGATTCACTTATTCAACTTAGAAATCCATAATTAAGTAACTTAAAGCTTAGGATTCCATAGGCCCAACTTAGTTCCGCTCTCCACTAATGTAGGCTCAATGAGTCTTGGAGATCAAAAGGACTTTGCAAGCTTGTAATGTTCGGATAGGGCTAAAGGTGGTTGAGAAATGGACTTTTCGGCTCAAAAACCCTAGGCATATAGCTTTCCGACCTCAAGCTCACATTTGGAGTTCCTAACACTCCCACACTTGAATTATTCTCACAATACCCACTCATGTACAAGCACCAAGATGAAAAAAACTTAATAGAAACAAATTAACAATTTTTTTTCTTTTTTTTTCTTTTTTTTTTAATTTTTATGATACAAATAATAAATACATTTACACAGTTTTCCCCCTAAGCAAAATCACCCCTTAGGTTCGCAGCACATGAGGAAGCTTCGTGCTCCTTCAGCTCAAATGTAGACCAAAACTCAAGTAATTTACTAGACTATCAACCTAGCAAGCTATCTCAAGGGGCATGCACAAAACTCTTTTGCCGCATCAGCATTACCAATATGTGCCTGCCGATGGCCAGGGTTCCAACTAAATATGCCTAGAGTCATGGGGAAGGGAAAATGATATTTATTGTAGTAGGTGAGTGTTGTATAAATGTGGGTAAAGTAAAAATCAGGCTAAGGCTCAAAGGGGACATTGAAGGGATATAATCCAAAAGGTAGGCATAGAAAGGCTCAATCAATCCAAAAGAATGCCTAAATCATTTCTGCGCTGACTAGCTAGCCGAGGATTTCGCCTCGAGTTTCCCTAAGTTGAGTTCTAGAATCCTTAATGTACCATGAACTTGATTAATTGAATAATTTTCCTCTAGGCCCCTAAATGGTTAGTGATAAGGTCTTTTCTTGCGAGAACTAGAGTGTTTCATGTTCACCAATTATCAAGCACACAGAATTCACAAATGACACATTGCACAAAAACTCAGGGAAATCAGGAGATAATGTTAACATTGGTTCATTGATCACCAAGAGTAGAAAAATAACTCACTAAACAAACTAACAACACAAACTGAATAACAAGTATTGATGCAATCCAATAGTTCCCCCCACACTTACATATCACATTGTCCTCAATGTTAGTAAAATAGAAGCAAACAATGAAAATGTAATTGAAGAATACCTGGGAGGTGAGATATGACTCTCGCCTCCTAAGGGTGGTCCTCGTCCATGTCATGCGGAGGTGGTGGTGGCTGGAAGTCAGGTTGCTGCTGCTGATTGCTGAACTATGGTTGCTGCTGGAAGCCCGGCCAATAAGTCCTCCGGATGTGCTCAGGGAAATGAGGGACACGTGAATAGCTGCCGACACCGAGGCCAGTGCCTGCTCCAGTGATGCCAAGCAAGCGGTGTGGTGTTTCGCCAACTCAATGATCAACTTTCTAGTCAAGGCAGACTGACTCTGGAGATCGGCAATCTACTCCTCATGCCGATCAACCCGGCTTGCTAAGTCCTCGCGAGACGTAGTGGCTGCCCGCTTCTGCTTTGGCTGTGGGGGCTGCGATGATCCTGCTCCACCATCTTGCTCTGAGGCCGCCTGGCCGGAAGCGATCCGCATGATGCTGTTGAGATCAAAAGCCCGAATGGGCTTCTCAAGATGTGCATCCGGCAGGGCCACTCCAGCGGCTAGAAAAAGCTCCGTCAGCAACGACGGGTATGGGAGGCTAATGTTGTGTTTTCGCAGGGCATGGTGAATACCGCTGTTGATTATGGCCCCCAAATTTAAGGGTTCTCCCCTCTCAATTGCCAGTAGGACCAAGGCCCTATCTTTTGTAACCTTCGAGATATGAGTTGAAGGAATAAGCCTAGTGCATACAAAATGGAACCACACCTTGGTGTAGTTCGCCAGATATCGAGCCTCGAAGGCGGATTCAGTGTTTTGTAGGCCCGTCGCAAAGGGCTTCCAGAATTTCCTGCGGATCTCGGTCCGGCAAGTCTTGTTGCTGATCAGAACTAGGGGTGGGGATGCCAAAGTGATTGTTAATCGTCTTGGCATCAAATTTAATCACATGCCCTCTCACCTTGGTCTTGTTCCTGGTACACTTTCTCGCGTTCGTGAAAAATTCGCGAACGAGAGTAGTGGACCCCGCTGCAGGCTCAGAACAAAATTTTTCCCAGCCCCTATCCCGAATAACATTCATGATGTCCGGCAGCAATTCGCCATTTCTTGTGTCGAAACCCCTTTCTCGAATGCAGGCCTGACTCTTATTGTGCCGTTCATATTGTGTCTCCGCGTCCTTCGACACAAACCGAACGATATCATAATCGGGAGGAGGCACTGCTGGGGCAGGGGGTTCTAAAGTGGCAGGGGCGGGTGGGCGGTTGCTGGAGCTTGCCCCAAACTTAATCCGGTTTGCAGTTGTCTTCCGCGGTATTTTTTTTTAAATGGCAGCCCAAAATTTGCTAAACAAACACCCCCCCTAGTTTCACTCGAAATTCCGATTCTCTTTTTTTTTTTTACTTTTTTGAACGCCCAAGCTCCAAAAAAAAAACAAATCTCCAATACACAATAGTTTTTTGAAAAATTCAGCAGAGTTTCCCCTAAAAATCTAGTGTTTTCCGTGCTCAGAAACGTAAGTTTCACAAGTGCTCGAACTCCCTAGAGAGTTCAAGGCCCAGACAAATTGAAATCTTAGGAAAAACGCAGGAAAAAACCACTTACTTGATGCCTTGAAGATTTGAGAAAAATTCAGACGAAAAACATCAAGATCTTCACTAGATTCGCTGCCAAAGTGAAAGTATTGGGTGATTTAAGGTGAAGAGTGAGAGCTTCGGAGGATTTGAGAGGATTTTGGCTGAGAAAAGTCGGGTGGTGGCTGAAAATTTTTGGAAAGAGGCAGAAATGGGGCTAGGGCTTTCGCTATGAAGTTCATAAGTCGGCTGCAGTACGGACACGCGCTGCAGCGTGGTCTTCTTCGCGCTCCAGCGCGCAAAGAGCGGAGCTGGAAATGTTGCTGGCCAATGTGCGCTTAGGCACGGTCTTTTTCACGCTGCGGCGCGCCTCTTGGAACTGGGAATCCTTGGAGATGCACGCTACAGCGCATGAATGCGCGTTGTAGCCTGAGTCTTTTTTTTTTTTAAACCTCTTCAGGCGATGTATCGCCTCTTGACCGGCATCATATCGCATCTCCCGATGTTGGCTGCGTATATCATCCTATGATAAGTGCGTTGTAGCGCATGAGACCTGTGCGCTTAGGCACGCGATGCGTGAATCTGGGAATCCATTTCTGGATG
Source organism: Morus notabilis (assembly GCF_000414095.1). Taxonomy (NCBI): domain Eukaryota; kingdom Viridiplantae; phylum Streptophyta; class Magnoliopsida; order Rosales; family Moraceae; genus Morus; species Morus notabilis. Next base: position 181,383 of record NW_010362623.1, read on the forward strand.
ACATGCGCTGCAGCACGATCATGAACGTGCTTAGGCGCGCTGGTCACGGTCCATCCTGTCACATAACTGAATCAACACTTGCCCCTGGAAATTTGGCCTCTGGAAATTTAGTCTCTGGAAATTTTCTAACCTCCAATGACCTGCAATCCACTACAAATATATATATATATATATATATATTTATCAACACTTGTTATAAAAACTGTACTAGAAAAAAAAAAAAAAAAACTAATAACACAAACATCAACAAAATAACTCAATGTTCAACAAGTCAAACAAAAATTAAACTAAAATCAAAACAAATAAAGGGGTAGAAGCTTGGGTTGCCTCCCAAGAAGCGCTTGATTTAACGTCCCTAGCTGGACATAAACACGACTTCATCCTCCTGGTTCTAGCTCAATGGTACCGAATGAAGACACTCGCTTGATCTTAAATGGCCCAAACCATCTTAACTGCTCTTTTTCGGGGGAGAGCTTCAACTGAGAGTTGAAAAGAAGGACGCGTTGGCCCGGAGTGAGATCTTGCCACGAGGTTCGCTGGTCGTGCTTCTTCTTGGCTTTCTTCTTGGCCACCACCTTTTCATTGTTCATCGGGGTGGCAATGGCTTCGACCCTGTTAACAACATACTCCCCCGCTTCATCTTTCTTAGGACAATGTTCATTGCTCGATTTGTTTTTGGTTAGGGAATTGGTGGGGCCATTCCCCAAAGAATCTTTCGGCACAACTTCTTGAGTGAACTTGATAAAAGATTTCACTTCCTCCACTCGGTCACAAGTCGGCTTTTCTTGTGGAGACCTCTTGGGATTTAAGATGTTGAATATGGCTTTCTCCTCATTGACCCTTATTTTATGGTTCCCACTGTGCACATCTATTAAAGCCCTTCCGGTAGCTAGGAAAGGCCTCCCGAGGATAATGGGGATATCCCAATCCTGTTCCATGTCCAAAACTACAAAATCAACCGGGAAGATGAACTTATCCACCTTTACCAATACATCTTCAATGATTCCCCATGGGTAGGTAATGGACCTATCCACCATTTGCAGGGAGATGGTTGTAGGGGTGACCTCTCCAGGCCCTAGTTTCTAGAAAATCGATAGAGGCATGAGGTTGATGCTAGCTCCAAGATCACACAAGGCCTTCTCAAAGTGAGAATCTCCAATAGTACACAGAATAGTGAAACTCCCAGGATCCTTCAACTTTTGAGGCAATTTCCTTTGAAGGATAGCGCTACACTCTTCCGTTAGCTTGACGGTCTCATAATCCTCCAACCTCCGCTTTTTTGCCATGACATCCTTCATAAACTTGATATAATTAGGCATTTGTTCAAGTGCATCCGCAAACGGAATGTTGATATGGATCTTCTTGAAAATCTCTAAAAACTTTGAAAATTGAGCATCCATATTCTTCTTCTTGAATCTTTGTGGATATGGAAGGGTAGGAGTGATGAGAGGAGGATTATCCAGAAAAGAGATCGACTTAGGCCTTGCACTCTCCTTTGGTTGCTTTGATTCTACCTCTTTTTCCTTAGTTTTATCCTCTTGGGGCTTAAGAGCCTCAACTTCTTTCTCACTTCTCAAGGTGACTGCGTTACATTGCTCCTTGGGGTTTTTCACAGTGTCACTAGGAAAGCTCCCGGATGATAGGCTCTTCATTGAGTCGGCGAGTTGGCCAATCTGTGTCTCCATAGTCTTCATAGTAGCGCTCATATTTGTGCAATGAGTCTCGATATTATCAAGTCTAGCCTCATCTTTGTTGAACCACCCCTGGTTTCTACAATGAACGTGCTCAACAGGTCTTCTATCAACGGCTTGCTCTGAGATAATGGCTGACTATACCCTGGAGGAGGTTGCAATACATTCTTGTTGTTGCCATATGAAAAGTTTTCATGGTTCTGGAGTCCTGGGTGGTAATGAGTTGGTAGATTGCTTGGCATGTTATTGCTTCAGTAGTTGAAGTTTCTGTTGTTCACATATTGCACTTGTTCAGTATCACCTTCACCTGTGTAAGATGTACTCGCAACCATAGCCGTCTCCTTACTCGATGTGGCTTCCTTTGCGGTCAACTCTGAGATCTTGTTGGTCAAAGCTGATATTTGTGCTGAAAGAGCGACCAACGGATCAATCTCATGCATTCCTACAGCCCTCTTCACACTTGACCGCTCACTTGGCCATTGAGCATTGTTGGAGGCCATCTCCTCCAATAATAATTTGGCCTCCTCATAGGTCTTGGACAACATCATCCCACCTGATGCCGCATCAACAATCGTCCTGGTTTGTCCATTCAGACCGTTATAGAAGATCTGGATTTAGAACCAGTCTTGGTATCCATGTTGCGGGCATTTTCTAGTCAACTCCTTAAAATGCTCCCAGACCTCATAGAGAGGCTCAAAGTCCAGCTGTCTAAACTGTGCAATCTCGCTCCTCAGTTGAGCGGTCTTTGATGGAGGAAAGAACTTGGTAAGAAACTTCTGTGCCAAATCTTCCCATGTGCCAATACTACCCGCTTGAACTGATTGGAGCCAACCCCTCGCCTTGTCCCGAAGTGAGAAAGGGAACAGGCGCATTCTGATAATGTCCTGGTCCACACCATTCATTTTGATGGTGTCGCAGATCTCCAGAAACATTGCTAGATGCACATTGGGGTCTTCACACATCAACCCCCCGTACTGATTCTGTTGAACCATATTTATCAATGCAGGCTTCAGTTCAAAATTGTTCGCATTAATCGTCTGCCTCCTGATGCCCGAATAATTCTCATTGACCACTGGCCTGAAGTAATCCCTCAAAGCCCTCTGTTGGTTGTTGTTGTTACCCTCGGCCATGACTCGGTTTCTGTTCTGATGTTCCCTTCTTAGTCTCGAAATAGTTCTCTCAATTTCTGGGTCTAAAGGAACAGTCTCCAAGCTGCGGACTCGGCGCATACACTGCAACCAAAAGAATAGATGAACGAAATTAAATTAACAAAAGTTAAGTCAATAAAATAAAGATAAAGGTCTAAATTAAAATCAATCTATTTCACAGCAATATTAGCTTAAATCCTAAATTGCCAATCCCCGGCAACGGCGCCAAAAACTTGATACGCGAAAATACTTTTGCTTAAAATAGCGTGTGCTCGCAAGTGTATGAATCACGAAGTAATAATGATCCAAAGATCGAGTATCGTCCTCTGGGATTGTTAACTAGGAAAGAGCTAAGTATTGCTATTAATCTAGACCAATTTTATCTAGACAATATAGAATAAGGGAATTAAAACTAAATTGAACAACTTAACTAACTAAAATATGCAAACAACGGATGCCAAAGTGAATTGGATTGAAGGGATCTCTGTGATAAAATGAGCTAGGAGGGGATTTGACTTCACCTAATTATGCTATATTTATCTAAATCTGTCACTTACTGATGTGTTACATCTAATCTTAAATCATGAGTACTAAAATAATCTCACTCCCTCTCCCGAGCGCTAAGTGAAATAATATGTTAAATTAATTAAACTAATATCCCTATTAATTTAACCAATTATGCATTCATTAAGTTTAGCCCATATTCGATCTCCTAAGGTTATACTAGCCTCCCGACTCAATATCTCCTTAGGTTGCGTCTCTTAATTCTCAACGTATGTAATTAACTCTCCCGAGCCTAATTTCATACATCTAAGGTCTCTAATCTAATGGGTAATTAAATTAGAAATTAAGCACAAGAGACACAAAAGATTACTATCCATGCTCAAAATCAAATACATAATTACAAAATACCAAAGATCCATAGTTTAAACAGAAAATTAAACAACTATTCAAGAAATACAAAGGGAGAAAGTAATGAAAACTCCTGTTGGATAATCTCCTCTGAAGCCTTCAAACTGCCTTCAATCCCCTTGAAAATCTCCAGAAAAATCCTTTGTTATAGCTGCTTTTCCTTTGGTTCTAGGGTTCTTGTCGTGTCTCTGGTTCAATTCCACTCTCAGTGTCTGTCTCCCCTTCCAGCAGCTTTATTTTCCTCTTATATCACCTCCCAAATGTGCACAAATCTCCAATTCGAGATAGGCGCGCTGCAGCCCATGCATGTGCGCTGCAGCGCGCATCATTAGGGTTCCAAGACGCGCACCTAAGCCCACAGACGTGCGCTGCAGCACGCGCCTCAATGATACTAGGATGCGCGCCTAAGCGCACCTTGAACTGCGCCGAAGCGCGCGAGGCTGGCTAGCAGGCACGCTGCAGCGCCCTTTGGGGCGCTGCAGCCTAAAGCTCGAGTGCTCTCTGGAATGCTCTCTGGAAGTCTCAGGCTGTAGTTTGCTTCTCATGCACTGCAGCCCGCACAAAATGGAGATTTTCATGGACTTCTTTATCTTTTTCACTTGATTTTCTCCACTTTGCAAATCCTACAAAATAAATTAACATAAACGTAAAACTAGTGACAAATTAACTGAAATATGCTCAAAAACTATAATATATAACAGGATTAAATTGATGAAAAATCAACTTATCAGCAATCTAACTCAGCTACTCCGCACCGCTTCTAGAATTTCCTGGGAGGGGTTTAATATTTATAAAACAATAAAACATGAGTTACAGGCCCAGTAGGATATAATTTGAAATAACTTTATAAGTAAATGAATAAATAAATGAGAGAGTAAATAAATAAATGGATAAGTAAATAAAATATGACATTCAGTCCCAACACAATAGCCGAAACCTCACATTCTTTTTCTCAAAGGAAATATATCTAAAAATATATGCATTACAGGCATCAACAAGTAATTTATACTATGATAAATTACTTACATAACCACGTGCACAAGCCATATCACCCCTGGGCCGGCCGGGTTTCGGGTTCTACCCCTAAGGATGTACTCTCCACATCCTATCGTAGCCATCAGCCGGTTTACCGATTCGCAAGATCTCATATCTTAAGAAATCATTCATTAAACTTTATGAAATCGTTCATTATAATCTCATGAACTACAACAAACCATGAGTCCCACGAACTACAACAAGCCATGGTCCCATGTACTACAACAAGCCATGGGTACCATGAACTACAACAAGCCATGGGTTTTAAATACTTTTTCTTTCGCAAACAAGCCCCTTTCTTTAAAACATTTGTAAGGCCAAAACTCTTTTAAAATCAGGCTCACAAAGAAAAGGGTAAGAAATCCTACCTCGTAAATATCAAACTTGTGTTTAGCGGTGCACTATTCCAGCTTCCGCTTCCTCAAGCCACTCAATCCGAGTCCTCAACTAACACTAATACAAGACAATACTTTAGGATTCAATTCTCATTCCTAAAATAATTCAATCTCCATTATATCCTTTGATTTCCTATTACTGTGCCATAATTCAATTACCAGTTTCACAAACCATTTCATGTTTCAAATCATCATTCCAAGGGTTTTCAAGCTCAAACATGGATTAAAGATGCTAATCAATTCATTCTAGGTCCCCAAACGAAGCTAATTTGGGTTCTCCTCAAAATCAGGGTCAAGACAAGGGTTTTTAGGCAAAACATGATCAAACCCCGTGTACACTGGTCGACCGGTGACAGAGTAGTGCATCACCACCAGTCGACCGGTGGTGTGCAATCCAGTCGACCGGACAGGTCGACCGGTGCGACCAATGCAATCTAGTCGACCGGTGAAGAACACCAGTGCAAGAAAACTCACAAAATCAGTTCAAAAACCTGAAAATCCAGTTCCAAATCAAAATATCTCAAGGGACAACACCTGAATCCAGGTTGTAGGTACTAAATCAAGTCCAAAGAAATTGAGATCCCCAATTTATACTATGTTTTTAGTCAAAATCCATCAAAATCCATTTTGAACCAAAATAGGTTTTCAAATATGAAAAATCCGAGATGCAAGAGAGGTTTTTCAGTAATCTTACCTCAAATTCTTCTTTCGACGTTGAAAGCTTCTTTAAATCTTCCTTTACTTCAAGATCCGGTTGCTTTGAGACAAAAACAGGAGAGAGAGACAACCGAGAGAGAATGAGAGTGAGAGAACGAAAGTGAGAGAACGAGAGTGAGTGAGAGAGAGAGAGAGAGAGTATACACGGGAAGGAAAGAAAAGGAAGAGAAAAGGAAAAAGGAAAAGAAAAGAAAAATGGACAGGTGTCAAACATTTAAAATGACAGTCCAAAAATGTGCCCATACACACTTCTCGGTAAAAATGTAAATGCTGAGAATATTTAAATACCTTGGAATTATTTAAATTCACTCGTCAGAAACATTTATTAATTAATAATCAATTAATTAAACCAGATTAGGCACACTAATAAATATTAATTACATTAATTAATCTCATTTAATTCTTTGTGGTGTTACAACTCTACCCCCCTTAAGGAATTTCGTCCTCGAAATTAGGATTTACCTCAAAATGCAAACAGATGCGGATAATGCTCCTACATAGTCGTTTCAAGCTCCCATGTTGCTTTCTCAGCTCCATGGTGCTGCCATAATACTTTCACTAGCGGGATCTCACGATGATGCAAGCTCTTCATCTTACGATCAAGAATCTAAACTGGTGCCTCCTCGTATGTCACCTCATACTGTATCAGAACGTCATGTCATTGCACCACCGCTTCCAGCTCAGGTTGACATTTTCGACGCATGGAGACACGGAACACGTCATGTACATGAGATAGCCCAGGTGGTAAGGTAAGATGATACACCACAACTCTAACTCGTTGCACGATCGAGAATAGTCCAACATACCTTGGCACAAGCTTCCCTTTCACACAAAAATGAGCAACTCCTTTGTGTGGAGAAACCTTTAACAAAACGAAGTTGCCTTCCTGAAATTCCAAAGGCCTACGCCTTTTGTCAGCATAGCTCTTTTGACAACTTTGAGCCGTTAACAGTCATTCTCGGATGACAGCTATCTTCTCATTATTCTCTTGGACAACTTCTGGTCCAGTAGTGAGTCAATCCTCTGGTTCCAACCAACACACAGGTGACCTGCAAGGATGACCATAGAGAGCTTCAAACGGTGCCATATTGATACTAGTCTGATAGCTGTTATTGTATGCAAACTCAGCAAGGTGTAGGTATTTCTTCCAGTTCCCACCAAAATCCAGAATACAAGCACGAAGCATATCCTCCAGAATCTGAATAACTCTTTCAGATTAAACATCAGTCTGAGGATGAAATGCGGTGCTGAAGTTTAATTCTGTTCCCATGGCTTCCTAAAAACTTTTCCAATACCTTAAATTAAAACGTGTTTTGCGATCGGACGTAATGGACAAGAGCACTCCGTGGAGTCTCACAACATGCTTCAGGTACAATTCTGCCAGAACCTTCTGAGAATACGTCGTACGAAATGGTATGAAATGCGCAGATTTCATCAACCAATCCACCACCACCCAGATGGCATCATGCCTATGCTTAATTCTCGTTAGTCCCATCAGAAAGTCCATCGTAATGTGCTCCCATTTCCATCTCGGAATAGGTAAAGACTGTAACTCTCCTACTGGCTTCTGATGATCAGCTTTAATCCGGAGACAAGTTACACATTCTGAGACATACTCACGAACGTCTTTCTTCATACCTCTCCACCAGTACTGTCTTTTCAGATCCTGGTACATCTTGGTACTTCCCGGATGAATAGCGTACCTCAATTTATGGGCATCATGCAGAATCAACTTTTTGATCTCGTCCACCTTAGGAACGGCTAGACGGTTGTGAAAGTACAATGCTCCATCCTCTCAGATCCTCCAATCCTCAAGCTGCTCTCCATTCTGGATTCGAATCTAGATTCCTTAAAGATGAGGATCTTGCCATTGATTCTGCTTAACTTGTTGCACAAGGGCCAGTGTGGGGATCATATTATACACCATTACTTGGTTATAATCCTCATGGTACTGAAGTTCATAATCGCTCACAACTTTAGTCATTTTCCAGTCTTCCAAAGCTAATGACGCCAAAATTCCTCTAGCCTTCCTACTAAGGGCATCAGCTACCATATTAGCTTTTCCTGGATGATACTACAGCGTGAAGTCATAATCTTCCATGTACTCCACCCATCTCCTCTGCCTGAGGTTCAGATCTTTCTGAGTAAACAAGTACTTCAAACATTTATGGTCAAAAAACACCTGAAACCTTGCTCCATAGAGATAACATCTCTATTTTTTCAGAGCAAATATTACTGCTGCTAGCTCCAAATCATGAGTAGGGTAGCTTCGTTCATGTAGTTTCAGTTGGCGAGATGCATAGGCTACGACACGTCCACCTTCCAATAAGACACAACCAAGTCCACTCCCCGAGGCGTCATAATATACCTCATATGTCTCTTCACTGTCAGGAATAATCAGGACTAGTGCACTTGTCAGCCTTACCCTCAATTCCTGAAAGGCATGTTCACACTCAGTGTCCCATTCAAATCTGACTTCTTTCTTGGTCAACCGAGTCATCGGTGCAACAATGCTCGGGAAGTCCTTTACAAAACGTCAATAATATCCGGCGAGTCTGAGGAAGCTTCAGATCTCTGCCACATTCTTTAGCCTTTCCCACTGTAGTACAGTCTCGATCTTGGAAGGATCTACATAAATTTCTTGTCCTGATATCATATGCCCAAGGAACTTCACCTCTGTTAGCCAGAAGTCACGCTTCTCCTTCTTCGCATACAACTGGAGTTCACGAAGAGTTTGAAGAATGATTCTCAAATGCTGCTCGTGTTCTTCCTAAGTCTTCGAATAGACTAGTATGTCATTGATGAAAACAATCACAAATTGATCTAAATATGGCCTGAAGACACGATTCATTAGATCCATGAATGCAGCTGGGGCATTCGTCAGCCCAAAAGGCATTACCAAGAACTCAAAATGTCCATACCGAGTTCTAAAAGCAGTTTTCAGAATATCTTCCTCCATTATTTTAAGTTAATGGTACCCAGACCTTAAGTCAATCTTAGAGTAATATTGTGATCCACCCAACTGATTGAATAACTCATAGATCCTCAGCAATGGGTATTTATTCTTCACAGTTACCCTATTCAATTGACGATAGTCAATACATAACTGAAGATATCTGTTATGCTTCTTCACAAACAATACCGGTGCACCCCAAGGGAAAGTATTGTTTCTTATATACCCCTTTTCTGCTAGCTCTTCGAGCTGCTTTCTTAATTCTCTCATTTCAGCAGGTGCCATCCGGTATGGAGGAATAGAGATAGGTGTCGTTCCCGGAACCAAATCAATGCAGAATTCAATCTCCCGATTCGGCGGTAAACTAGGTAATTCCTCAGGAAATACATCTGTGAACTCATCCACTACAGGAATCTCTGCATTGTCTCCAATTACCTCAGGTTCACCTTCTAGAGCAAGAAGGAAAGAAAAGCATGCTAGATTCCTACGTCCCCCAACACTGTACCTCAGCAGTCATTCTCCCAGGACTGGATTCATATCTACCTGATAAGCAATCACCACTCCAGAGTTTGTCCCTAAAGTCACTCTTCTATGGTAGCAATCAACAATTTCCAAGTACCACATCAAACAAACTCATCAGAAGGATGATTAAGTCGACTCTCAATCGCTCACCCTCAATCGTGATTTCACACGATCTACACACACTCGCTACCTCCACACATCCTAGTGGGGAGTTCAACATCATTGGGGTTTCCAAACTCTCAGCTTTCAATTTCAAGGTTTGCATAAAAGAACTTGATATAAATAAGTGGGTAGCACCAGTATCAAACAGTACATGTGCTAAAGAATGATAGATTAGAATCATCCCCTCAACCACCGTGTTGCTAGCCTATCCTCCAGAACTACCTATGGTCAGGGTATACGCTTGTCCATGCGCTTTCCTTTTCCTTTATCACCAATATTGGGCCATTGTCTTTCTGCCTATATTGTTGTGGCAAATGTATCTGCACTGGTCCCGACACATGAGGCCGAAACTGTGAATATTGAAGCGGACAGTAGGTTGGCATAGGAGGGTATGGCATTGACGTTGGTAGCTGTGGCTGATAAGGCGGCACAAACTGTGGTGGTCTTGCTTGACCGTAAGAAGCCTCACTCTGAGATTACTGAGTCGGTGGCTAATTCTGATTTGGATAGTTCCTTCTAATGTGGCCAACTTGCCCACAATAATGACACTTGGGGCTGTAGGGACCACTTCGGTCACTTCCAGAGGAACTACTGCCACCATTGATCATGTCGGCATTGACCTGCCCTTGATTATGGTTTCTTCTACTACTCCATTGTGGCCCGCCTGAAGCAGAAGGTCCACCAGAAGTAGAAACTCGACCAGCTACTTCCTTACTTTGCTGATAAGCCAAATTATCTTATTACATGCTTGTAGCAGCAGCCACCAGGTCTCGAAAATTTTGGATCCTTAGAGCCACTAAAGGTTTCCTTACAGAATTCTTAAGACCTTTCTCAAATTTCAGGCATTTCAAATGCTCAGACTCCACAAGAGATGGCGCAAAGTGGGACAAGTCATTGAATTTTACCTCATACTCCCTCACCGACATATCACCTTGAAGCAAGGACATAAACTCCACTGCCTTTTCATCCCTATAGCTTTGAGGGAAATATTGCTCATTGAATAGAACCTCAAACTATTCCCAATTCATTTCCACAACATTAAGCCTTCTCCTCACTTGCTTCCATCAAGTACTCGCTTGGCCTTCCATCTTGTACACCACAAATTCCACCCAATATTCATCAGGCACTCCCATAGTATTCAAGTGCTTGACTATGGAATCAAACCAGAATTTTGCCTCCTGGGGTCCTCCCTCACTATTGAAAGTGGGGATTGGTGCATGTCTAAATTCTCAAAACTAACCCTGCTTCCTATCCTCGGCCAGTCACTCATTCTGAGCTTGAGTGGCCATTCCTTGGAAAGTAGCATACATGGAATCCATGAACTCCTGGTTCTGTGGTGCCGGGTTGTTAAGCGACCTACGACGCGGCGGAATCTTCTTTAATTGAAAAGAAACTAGACTATTCAGTATATTTCTGATGTCACACATATATGTACAATCCTATCGTTTCTTAACCTAAGGGCTCTGATACCACTCTGTCACACCCCGAAGCAGGGGTCGGTGACGTGGAGCTTGATTAAGGGTTAAACGCATGATAATAAAGGAAATTCCCAATGAGCCCCACACTTAATTAAAATAATAAAGTACAGGATCTGTCCACAGGATTTTTCAGTATCATACATACATGAAGATGTAAATAACATTACAGACATCAACCACAGTCTAAAAATCCTAATATCAAACTTTACAAATTCTTACATTTATACACCAGGAGGATGAACATAATCATCTCCAAATCCGGGTGGTACCAATCTAACTCAGCTACTCCGCACCGCTTTTAGAATTTCCTGGGAGGGGTTTAATATTTATAAAACAATAAAACGTGAGCGAAAGGCCCAGTAGGATATAATTTGAAATAACTTTATAAGTAAATGAATAAATAAATGAGCGAGTAAATAAATAAATGGATAAGTAAATAAAATATGACATTCAGTCCCAACACAACAGCCGGAACCTCACATCCTTTTTCTCAAAGGAAATATATCTAAAAATATCAGTATTACAGGCATCAGCAAGTAATTTATACTATGATAAATTACTTACACAACCATGTGCACAAGCCATATCACCGCCGGGCCGGGTTTCGGGTTCTGCCCCTAAGGATGCACTCTCTATATCCTATCTTGGCCATCAACCGGTTTACCGATTTATAAGATCTCTTATCTTAAGAAATCATTCATTAAACTTTATGAAATCATTCATTATAATCCCACGAACTACAACAAACCATGAGTCCCACGAACTACAACAAGCCATGGTCCCATGTACTACAACAAGCCATGGGTACCATGAACTACAACAAGCCATAGGTTTTAAATACTTTTTCTTTCGCAAACAAGCCCCTTTCTTTAAAACATTTGCAAGGCCAAAACTCTTTTAAGATCAGGCTCACAAAGAAAAGGGTAAGAAATCCTACCTCGTAAATATCAAACTTATGGCTAGCGGTGCACTATTCTGGCTTCCACTTCCTCAAGCCACTCAATCTGAGTCCTCAGCTAACACTGATACAAGACAATACTTTAGGATTCAATTCTCATTCCTAAAGTAATTCAATCTCAATTATGTCCTTTGATTTTCTATTAGTGTGCCATAAATCAATTACCAGTTTCACAAACCATTTAATGTTTCAAATCATCATTCCAAGGGTTTTCAAGCTCAAACATGGATTAAAGATGCTAATCCATTCATTCTAGGTCCCCAAACAAAGCTAATTTGGGTTCTCCTCAAAATCAGGGTCAAAACAGGATTTTTCAGGCAAAATAGGGTCAAACCCCATGTACACCGGTCGACCGGTGACAGAGTAGTGCATCACCACTGGTCGACCGGTGGTGTGCAATCCGGTCGACTAGACAGGTCGACCGGTGAGGCTAATGCAATCCGGTCGACCGGTGAAGAACACCAGTGCAAGAAAACTCACAAAATCATTTCAAAAACCTGTAAATCCAGTTTCAAATCAAAATATCTCAAGGGACAACACCTGAGTTCGGGTTCTAGGTACTAAATCAAGTCCAAAGAACCTGAGATCCCCAATTTCTACCATGTTTTTAGTCAAAATCCATCAAAATCCATTTTGAACCAAAATAGGTTTTCAAATATGAAAAATCCGAGATTCAATAGAGGTTTTTCAGTAATCTTAGCTCAAATTCTTCTTTCGACGTTGAAAACTTCTTTAAATCTTCCTTTACTTCAAGATCCGGTTGCTTTGAGACAAAAACAGGAGAGAGAGACAACCGAGAGAAAATGAGAGTGAGAGAACGAGAGTGAGTGAGAGAGAGAGTATACACGGGAAGGAAAGAAAAGGAAAGAAAAGGAAGAGAAAAAGAAAAAGAAAAAGAAAAGAAAAATGGACAAGTGTCAAACATTTAAAATGACAGTCCAGAAATGTGCCCATACACACTTATGGGTAAAAATATAACTACTGAAAATATTTAAATACCTTGAAATTATTTAAATTCACTTGTCAGAAACATTTATTAACTAATAATCAATTAATTAAACCCGATTAGGCACACTAATAAATCTTAATTAGCTTAATTAATCTCATTTAATTCTTTAGAGTGTTACAACTATAGATCGAAAATATTTTTTCCTTTATTATTGGATATTGGTTCAAACAATTGATGTCTAAAATTTCACCTCTAAGTTATGTAAACCACTTTCTAAACCTTCTAATTTTAATCTAAGATCAAAAATAGTACCTAACTCATACAACAAAGGCAACTTAGACTAATATTTTATAAATTTCTTTTCCATTGAATGGATAGGAACTACTAAGATTGGGGCCTCCCTATATTCGCTAAATAAAATACTAACTCGTAAAAGTTCTCCTAAAGCTAAAGGTGATGTTGGATAATATGTTCCACTAAGTTTTAGAGTCACTTCATGAAACCTACCTAAAAATTGATATAAAATTCGGCAATTTGCCAATCATATGCGTCTATATGATTTATTCCTACTTTTGCACACATATAGTTTGTTATAGCATCCTTATAGGGGATGCATTGTTGAAACATTATGTAAGTTAAGTTTCATCTTATAGGCATATCTAACGCTAATGCTCTAGGAGTTATATTTAATGCTTGTAAGAACCTAAACCAATCTTCTTGTCTTTGGTTACTACCTTGAATCCATGCAAGACTATCTCTAATTCTTTTAATGTGATTACCCATTTCTTTTAAACCAGATTTAACAATTAAATTAATTACGTGACATGCACAACGTTGCTGGAAAATTATACCGTCACCGAATAAACTTAAATCATTTTCAAAGAACTCAATTGCTTTTGTATTGGCACTATTATTATCTAATGTTATAGCCATTACTTTATCTCTTAATCTAAATTCATCAATTATATTTAAAATGATATTATATATTAAATCTGCACTATGTGATCCTAGAACACATTTAAAACCTAATATTCTCTTATCTAAATCAAATCTTTTAAAATAATGTCCGGTTACAGCTAAATAATCTTTATTGGCAACGGCATACCAAATATCTGCCGTTAACACAACTCACCCGCTAGTCGAGTGTAAAAGGTTTATTAATGCTTTTTTTTTCTTTTTTAAATAATTTTAATAAATCTTTCCTAAGAGTAGTTTTTGAAGTGAACTGTGCATTAGGATTATGTACAACCTTAATATATCTTTGCCAATTAGGATGCTCTACAAAACTAAGTGGTTAATCTAAAGCAGTTATCATTCATGCAACTTCCATACGATCTACTTGCGGATCGTATTTTCAAGTGGTTAAACCACCGGTTGCGCGATCAAAAGATAATTGTGTTTGGTGAAGTTCGGATCCGCCGGATTGGCTAAGCTTTTGAAGACACTTTTTGGAGTGTCTTCTCAAGTGTGTGGTGTTGTGAATAGTGTCACCTTATAATTTAGATAAACAATATTTACACTGAGCTATATGTTTAGTGTTACCTTCATTGTCGATCTCCTCAATTATGTCGAAGTGATCCCAAACTGTCAAGGTGCACTTGCATTTCCTCCTAGAGGTTACAACACTTGCAGACACAGTCGCACTGGCACTCGACGTCACTACTTCTCCACACCCACCACCATTGCGACCATGACCTCCAGTACGTCTTGCAGGGCTCGGATTAGTAGATTCCTGCATAACAAATTCATTAGTGGGAAATTGTCCTTCTTCCACATTGTGTTGGGCATCAACGGGAATACCACTATAACCAAAAGAATCCATTATAAAAAAAATAAGAGCGATTTGAGAGAGAGAGCTTTAGGATAATGTGATAGTTTTTAGAAAAATTGTGATAGAGATTTGAGAGATTGAGAGAGATTGAGAGAAATTGACAGAGATTGAGAGAAATTGAGAGGGATTGAGAGAGTTTGAGTGAGAAAAATGTGTGGGGGATGGGGGGTATTTATAGAGAAATTTTTCGGTTAAAAACTTGATTTTTTTTCAAAAAATTCGGGGTGCAACGGCTACTTTAGAAATCGGTGGGTCGAGTTCGGGGGAGTTCGGGCAAAAAACTAGTCGTTGGATGGGTTTTTAGGCATTCAGGCAATTCAGGCATTCAAGCAAAATTCTGGGATATACCATTAGATTTTTTACTTTTTTCTAGAAATATGAACTTGGTAAATCCGGAATTTACTATATATGTATATCTGGGATATACCATTAGATTTTTTACTTTTTTCCTAGTAATAAGAACTTGGTAAATTCAGGGTTTACTAGGTATATCTGGGATTTACCATTAGATTTTTTTACTTTTTCCCTAGTAATACGAACATGGTAAATTCAGAATTTACTAAGGCCTCGTTCACTTCGCAGATTTGAGTTTTTAATTCGAGTTGAGATGTGACATTTTCTGAGAGCTTTTCACTGTAGCACAAAAAGTTGATGTGACATTTTCTGAGAGCTTTTTACTGTAGAAACCTAAAACTGAAAACTCGAATCGGTGAAGTGAACAAGGCTTATGTATATCCGGGATTTATCGTTAGATTTTTCACTTTTTTCGTATTAATACAAATTTGGTAAATCCTACATTTACCAGTGATATATGGGATCTACCATTAAAATTTTCTTAAAGAAAGGGGAAAATAGTAAGAAAAAGATAAAATTGGAAAATTAAAAAGTAGAAACATGAAATGGTCTATTAATTTCTATACATTGGTAAATTGGCCATTTACTTCTAAATATAGAACTATCGGATTTGATCACTCGCTAATTTGTCTTCCACCACTATCAACGGATGTATTATTAGCATTTATGCCCTTCAGGAATAAATGTAGCAATGTTTATTAGACATTTTCGACTATTTAATAAAGATTTGTTTATTTCATATTCAAGTGTTTTGTTTTCTTTATGTTCATATTAATTGAACGTATATTAAGCAAACTAAAAGTCTGAGACTGTCAGTATAAATATTTAGATCGTACATATAATGTGAAGAATATGCAGAAGACATGAATCTAAAGATGATAATCTAATAATATGATCCGTAATCGATGGAATAGAGTTAGGTGCTTTATTTATGTTAAGATTGTTATGTTGTCTACTTCCTAATAGAGACGGCTTGTCTTGATCATCAGATGTGGGACTCCATAGGTAGAGACAATGATATAGTTTCTAGTGGTGGAATCTATATTAGATCGGACAAAAGTTGAATTATTTTAATTAATAATCTCGTTTGAATAAAACAATTCACTTTTGTCTAATGATATGTTATCATCGTAATCCTGAGCTGAATAATAAACCCATATACCTGACTTGTGCTTTTTGATGTACCAAAGGAAGATAACCAAACATTGTGTAAATGTACGCTCACTGGTACGTTGGGGGCATAACTCTTGTATGCATAGATTTATTATTCATAGAAATGGAATCCATAGCTCTTATTAAAAGAGTTAATGATATCCTCTTATGGCATTATTCGGGAATTGGAAAACATGAGTGCCTAGCCATTAGATTACTTTGTGTTATCTAATGGTTTACTATTTGTATTGGTACGAATAGTGATTTTCTGATGGAGTGATAATTGAACATAAGATAAATATAATCGGGAAAGTAAAACAGAACTTTACCTCAAGTCAATTATGGATACCCTAGGGGGATGATACATAATATAATAAAGTCATGGACAGGAGTTAATTGGAGCTTTGTAAATGTACTCTATTGATCAATAGTTCAATATTGACTCAACTTCTCAGGATTTTTTTACTCAACTTCGTGCTCCATTGACTTCCTCTTTCGGAGGTCTGATCGCATGTCAGACCTTGTTGGAGATGGTTTATAAGATATTAGCTAAGCATTCGTTAAGTTGGCTCTGATATGAAAGTTGCTCCGAATGAAGCCGCTCCGATGCTGAGTGTGCTCCAGACGAAGGCTGCTCCGAAGGGTGAGCATGCTCTAAGCGAAGATTGTTCCGATGGTGAGCTGGGCGAGAAAAAGTTTAAAGAAAGGATGCTTGACACGAAAAAGGCTCCATTAGACATGAATAGGATGCTCCAAGAGCCATGCCTACTAGGGAGGGAGCCTCTATTAGGCATGTCTGGCACGGATGAAGGAAGCTTTAAGGATGTGCCTGTCACAGACGATGGCTCTCCGTTAGGCATTTCTAGCATTGGTAGAGCCTCTGTTAGAGTCAAAACACTGAGAATCAACCTTAACGAAGAGAAGAGAATGAGGTTTTAAGGTGTGGACTTAGGACAGTTTTGGGCTTCCAAAAGGATGGGAGGAAGGCTCTTTGGAAATTCTCCATCACCCATTTGTATTTAATCTAATTAATTCTGAAAACCCCCCAAGCAGGATTCAAATTGGATCAATTTAAACGACAAACAAGCCTACTTGATCACACATGGCTCATCAAACCACAACCCACAGGAGTTCTCCGAGCGTGGCTTGGGTCCACGAAGCGAGCCTAATAACGTCGCGTGACTCCTTAGTTGGGCTGGACCCTCGAATGGACCTGATACAAAATCGGGTAATAATAACCATTAAAATTCAATAACTTGTAAGTACAATATGATTATCAAACACCATTCATTTTCATCTTGCTTGTTAAAAAGGAGAAAAAAAATCAACAAAATAAATACTTAGATATTTAATACCCATAAGTTCAAATATTATTTATAGTTTATGACTAGGCTTAGGCATAATGATAATTATTTACTTAATGAAAGTTAACAAATATAGTTAATAATACATTAATATACAAATTTAACTTATCTAACATGCATGTCTAATGCTGACATCCAAAAAAAACAAAAAGAGTGATGGATGGGTCAGGTTGAACCCGCCCTTGAAAGGGCAAAACCGCAAGCCGCCCACACTAGTCAGCGAGCAAGCATGTTGAAACCGCGAGTTAGCATGTTGAATTAAAGATGGCCCTGTGAAGCCTTTTTTTTTTTAAGAACAGAAAATGTTAAATCATTAATTCCTTATGTTTTTATGGGAATCCTTAATTCTTTTTGCCAGTTGGAGGGTAATACCTCTTTTTTTTCTTAATAAAAAAGGGGACAGTGTGTCGTTAAATTAATTTAACGATTACTTATATTGTCATATTTTTATTAATAATCATTAACTAATATGATATTTTAAACACCCAATTATAACAATAAATCTCTGCTTTTAAAATATAATATTTATTTCGTCCGACTTATAAAATATTATGAAAAACACATTCGATAAAGATTTTTAACGTAAATTGAATCATAAATTAACTAGCTTTATTTTTGTAACTCTATTATGTTTGAAGCTAATTTAAATTTAGAAGGATTTAATTTAAAAGTTCTCATTGATAAGGAAAGTTTAATACTAAATAAATTAAAAAAACTTAAAAAATTAAGAAATCTCTCCTTTTTCACATTTTTTGTGGCTGCACGTAAGAGTTATCAAAGTAAGTGTACACTAGTAAATTGTTGAAGGATCCTCATTTTTTGTGCGACATACTTTTTCAAAAATTCTAATGCATAAATTTTCTTTTTTCTCGTTAATACTTCATAATTCAAGAAAAGTGGATGTTACATTTTAAAAATTAACGGTACATGGTTACAAGGATACACAAACTGAAGGAAAATTATTGTAATCATCAATAATTTAGTAAAAATTAGTATTTGTCTTGAATATTTTTTTTAGTAGAGTATTTTCTTAATTAATTGTTTACTAATAAATCTCACATGAACATGTCACAAAAACACATCACTCTCTCTTCATTTCACTAGTTCAAATCACATCTCAAATTTAATTACAGTATATTCTCTTATAAAATTTTAAATTTAACTACAGTGTTTGTTGTTATATAAATTCACTTTTTTTTTTTTTTAATTTGAACTTAGAACGGGCAAAATGAATAATGGCCTACAGGACACGCCACCAAGTATGCGGGTCCCACCAAGCAAATCGTTTTGTGGGCCAGAATATTTAATGCATCCGAGAATTCAAACAAATGCATGGCCACAAAAACACCTGTGCCGTGGCTACCTCAAAGTCCTCTTTCTTCACACCCACGGCCATCTCCACACAACACTACTACATACATAACTGTCTTAAAAACACTCTTTTTAACTTCCTCTTTTTCTCGCGACCAACGGTTCATTTTCTCAGCGACCAAACACCTTTCCCTCTCTCTGCTCGTCATGGAGAAACTCGCAATTAAAGCTGAGAACTTGTTTTTCCTCTCCCACCGCAACCCGAGTTCGGTCTTCGATTCCTCGGCCGGACCCCGTCGACTGCGTTTATTCCCTCCAAAGGACCGGCGGTCGAGAGTTAGGGTTTTGTGCAGCGTCAAGGAGACGCAGAAGCTCAAAGAGAGCCAGAGAGTCGATGGAGTTGTCAACGGGATTCCGGTTTCGGGTTCCGAGGTCGAGTTTGGCGCCGAGAATCGGTCCGAGGAAGCGGAGTTCACTTGGAATTGGCCTCCATGGAAGAACCTTCCTGAGAGATATAAGCTTATCGGTACAACTTCCCTTGCGTTTATTATCTGCAACATGGATAAGGTAGTTACTCTGAGAATTCTAATAACTTTTTGTGCTGTTTGGAATCTGATTTTGTGTTGTTTTGATTGAAGTTGGGGAATGATAATTTAAGTTAGTTAATTACATATTTAACGAGTTCTGTGAAGTGAAGAAGTTTTTTTTTTTAATTATTATTTTTAAATTGGCAGGTGAATTTGAGTGTTGCCATAATTCCGATGTCACATCAGTTTCATTGGAGTTCTTCAGTGGCTGGATTGGTGCAGTCATCGTTCTTTTGGGGATATGCTTTGAGTCAGTTGCCAGGCGGGTGGGTTGCCAAGATATCTGGGGGGAGGTTTGTTTATTAAAACTCATATGCTTATGTTGTTGCGCCAAATGTGCTAATTCTAAAAAATTGTGCGACTAATGTTCAATTATGAAGTGTCACTTCTGTTTTGATTCAATTAGATAGAGAATGAAGAAGTGCTTGTTGTTATAGTTAAAATAGGGCCCTTAATACAGCTAAAACTAACTGTTTATTTGTAGCCTTGACGACTATGGTAATACTTAGACACGCTAGATTGATTTTGCCCTTAATCAACTAGGATTACATGGTGCTGAGCAGTCATGTTCCTTAAGGATCAGGGTCATCGGTAATTATTGGATATTGCATGCACTGAGATCATTCCATTTTTGGGGGATGAAGTAGAGAGATGTATTATATGCCTCATGTTCAACTTTTAATCTTCTTTCTGATGCAGAAAGGTTCTTGAGATTGGAGTATTAACTTGGTCATTCGCTACGGCACTCGTTCCTGTTCTTGCTGGGTTTATGCCAGGCTTAATATTGTCAAGAATTTTGGTAATTGTTTCCACCTCCTATCTCTGTATCTTCTAACTTGTCATTAATTAGGCTTGCTTCTGTCTAACTCTGTGACGTGATGTGTTAATTTACTGCATGATTTTAGTAGTCCTGAAAGGGACAGATTTGTTACAGACCATTGGAAGAAGGGAGGAAGAGAAATATTAATCTTGTTGCTTTGAGTTTATTTAATGGATATTGTTACGACTTATTGAGCCTTCATTTTCTCTTTATGTGTTAGGTAGGAATAGGAGAAGGGGTATCTCCATCTGCTGCGACCGACCTGATTGCCAGGCATGTATGACATTGATTTCACTCGGAAGCATGGTAGTCTTACAAACAATAGGGATGCAACGGGGCGAGGTGGGTATGCTTCCCCCACCTCCATACCCTACCCCTTTTGGCACCTATATCCACCTAACTTAAGGAGGGTTCAAGGTTGGGGAATCCCTGCGGGGGACCGGGCCCCTCCCATATCCTACACCTTTACCCATAAAGAGGTTTTGTTTTGTTTTTTTGTTTTTTTTTTCTTTTTTATAAAATCTTGCGACATTATCAAAACTCATAGAAAATGCCATCAACTTAATGTAAAAATTCAACAACATTAGAGTTGAGGTACGTTTTTCCTTTTTCTTTTGCACCCCACATTTTCACTCCAACATTTTACATTGCTATAAAGTATATACATTAAAAAAGACTAATGTGTATATCGAGGTAGGGGATGCTTCCCCTGACCCGCCCCGACCCAAACTCAGTGGCTACTTTTAGCCCCTACACCCGCCTCGAAACATCCCCCTACCTTCTCTATTAGGGGCATGTTCCAGCGGGTACAAATGCTATCTCTATATCATGTGTCTATTGTTCATTATTATTTTCTAAACATGTTATTACGAAGTTGTCCCTTTTTTTTCTTGAATTCATTTTATTGTCAGTGTTACATAGTTGCTCCAAGTATCTCTTTCTGTTCATATGGGTTATCTCTTATGAAAGAAGTGAAATCTCACGCAGATCAATACCTTTGGAGGAGCGCTCACGGGCTGTAGCATTTGTTTTTGGTGGTTTGAGTGTAGGAAGCGTTGCAGGGTATGTTTTATAATTTGTCAAACCTATATTTTATTGGAAAATAAGTTCTGTTTGTGAACTAAGAATAGGATTTTC
Organism: Morus notabilis; assembly: GCF_000414095.1. Lineage (NCBI taxonomy): Eukaryota > Viridiplantae > Streptophyta > Magnoliopsida > Rosales > Moraceae > Morus > Morus notabilis. Next base: position 202,859 of record NW_010362623.1, read on the forward strand.
CTGAACTTTTATTGTTTTATTTTTTGTATTTTGCTAGTACCATTGTTTAGGCACTTAGAATGTTGTTAGAGCAAAACCTGTCTTTGTTTTATTTAAATTTCATTTTTATCCCTCCTTTCGGGCACACTTTTTTTAATCTTCTTTAATCATTTTTGTTGGTATTAAATATTGTAAAAGCTTTTCCAGAAAGTTGTGGCATTTTTCTTTTTCAAAGAAATTGAACAACAATCTAAAAAATACTGCATGAATGATTTTATTTCAGTACTCTGTTGTTCTGCCAGAACCAATATGCTCTCTTAACATGAACATCCAATGTGCGACTTTAGGTATTGCTAGATCACGTGTATTTCTTGGGCCTTTTCTCCCTTGATATTTGCATGAATGGCTTCCGTTGGTTTGTTGCAAGTCCTTACATCTTAAGCACTTGCAGGCTTCTCTTGGCTCCACCGCTGATTCAAAATCTTGGCTGGGAGTCGGTATTTTACATATTTGGTCTTTTGGGGTTAGGCTGGTAAGAGCCATCTCTGTGCTTATTAAATGTGTCCCTACCTGCTTCTACTTTGGTGTGTGAAACATCTTTATTGTTTACTACTGAAATATGCAAAAGCGTTTATTGAGAAAAGCAAAATTAGTTTTGTTGGTAATTAAAATGGATTTCAAATTTTTATTCCGAGTTGAGTGATTCTTCCTAATCAATTGCAATTGTACCTACTTGATGAATAAGGAAAAACACTTTTAATTTAAGTATGACTTTACTCTCATCTTTGGCCATATATTTTTTAAGGTACTTGGGGTTTCAGTTTCTGGAAGACGAAAAAGTTTCATTGACTGCAGAATCCATTTCACGTGAGTACTTAATGTGTATGCTATTATTGTTTTCTTGAGAAACTGAGCTCATTATTATTTGTAGGAAATCTCGGATGAGATATCATAGGAGGATTTTTAGGAGATTTTCTAGTATAGGAAATCAGGGAAGATTACCGAGTCCTAAGGGGCTGATCTGTTTTGGATTCTTTCCCAATTTTATGTAACAGAAAGTATCTATAAATAGAGTGTAGAATAGCTTGTAATTATTCATTTGTTCATAATAAAGTTCTTTCATTATTCTTCATTATTATTATCTGGAATCTTGGTTAATGTTATGGTGCTGACCGCTGAGTACGATTAAGAATAGTAATATGTCTGGCGAATACCAAAATGATTGGAAAGATATAAATAATATTTGGTAAAAATGAATATTACTGCTATCATGCGTTAATTTTTCGAACTTAACCATATCCATTTAGAATGAAAGTTTCCCCTGATAATGTTATAGGTACCGAGACCATTTACACAAATAAAACGCGGAATAATTCTCTTGAAGAGTTGGGTGATTCACTGAAGGTATGCCACATGTTTATCAAGTGTATATAAGTGACGGGTGTCAGCTCGAAGTGTGTAGACTTGGCTGGTTGTAACTTTTATACGTAGAAATATGTCAAATTCTAAGCTATCAGTGGACACTGCCATAATTATCTTTACAGAGTATTAGGTAGCCAAACAAGGTTTTGAGTATGAAAATTGCCAAATACCAGTCCAAAGCTTGATATTGATTTTGATTTTGGGTACTCTTCATAAGGCAGGTTTCCTCTTGTGAATTCATATTACTTAGATAGCCAGATTTGCTTTCATTGCCACTAACAGTAATTGTCTAAATGTAGAGAATAATTGTTAGGTTGAAGCTGTAATTAGAAGTATGCAGGGCAGCCTTTTCATTGATGAAAAAGGAAAAATTTAGGATGATACTTAGCTGTATAGAATGCGTTAACTGCCTTTTTTGGTAGATAACTAAGTTACAGAGATATTTTGACTTAACTCGTAGAATGGCTACTACAAAATTCTTGGCTGTCTATTATTGGTGGCTTGGTTTTCTTACTTGCATGGACGTAGCCAAAGCTAGGCCCCAACTCAAAATTTTTGCCCTTTTAAATCTTATATATAGTATTGGTATTAATAAGCCCCCACTAAAATTAATGTTATAATCCCATTTCCAAACCAAAAGCCTAAGGCTTCGTTTGGTATAAGAGATGAAAAGTAGGAAGGATGGAGAGAGTTGGAGGGATGTTGAGTATGAAGGATGGAAAGAATTATAGTAATCATTTATATTGTTTGGTAAGAGGGAGAGAGAATTAGAAGGATGAACGATAGTTATTTAGTTAATTACTATATTGTCCATTTGTGTAATTTGTTAATAAATTTTTTGAAGGGTAAAATAGTCTTTTAAAACTAAAAGTTGGTGGATTACATGAATCCTTCCATTAGTGGAAGGATTCAATTTGATGGATTAGGAGGGAGAGCACATCCCTCCATCTCTCCTCTCCCTCCTCTCTTCCCTCCAACACAAGAGTTTGCATCTCTCCCTCCACCTCTCTCCTTCCACCCCTCTCCCTCCCTCCATCTTTCCCTCCAACCAAACATAGTGTACTATACACCCAATAATTATGCAACATTTTCAATGCATTAAAACTCATCAGAGACAATTGTAGTGCATTAATAGATATTTAGATATTTATTTTACTTAATATTTTATTTATTTATTAGCCCCACTGATAAAAATTTCTGGCTCCTGCTTACTTGCTTTTTGTACTAATAGGATGTACCATGGAAGGCATTTTTCCAAACTCCAGCAGTATGGGCTATGATATATGCACATTTTTGTGGAAGTTGGGGTCACTATACTTGCCTGTCATGGATTCCTACTTATTTTAGGTACTTATACACGCTCCTTTCAGTGAAATTTGAACAGAGTTTGATGCGGCAGTAGCTCCCTTTTTTTCCTTTTCTTTTTTCCAAAAAAAGTAATGTAGTTTGCTGTTAGCCCATCACATTGTGTCGAATTTTAAGTTGAAAATTTAACCGTGTGACATTTGCCATTGTCTATTTTGCATCATGTTTCCAATTTTCATATTCTCTATTTGTTACCTACAGCGAAACTACCAAATACCAATAATAGTTACCTGAGACTTTGTGCAACTAATACTGTTTTTTTTTTTTGTCCTTTTTCAGTGGATATTTTACTTGGTATATTTTCAGGACTTTAACACAAGAAATACATTACTGTATTTCATTTTTTCACCCTTAATATATGTAAATAAGTAACCATTAATACCAATCAGGAAAATGTTAGAAAAATCTCCCAAGAAAAATTTTTTATTTTATCCCATACACCTGCAACAAATACATGAATTCCCCTTGTTATGAACATGTATTCTTTAAGAAGTTGATTTTCATTTAACGTGTGTGCAGTGAGGAGCTGAACCTGAATTTGACAGAAGCTGCATGGGTAAACCAACAGCTGTGAAATGTTGTTTTTTGATCCTTTTTGTTTTTCCCACCCTTATTCTAGACTTTAGATTAACTTAAATCAGAGCGTACCCTTATGGATTAGAAAGGATTATTATGTAGAAGAAATTTCATTTCCCATTATCTCATAAGAGATTCAGGATAATATATAGAATTTCTGAGAAAATGAATGCATTTTATAAACTCTTTAGAAAATATTATTTGGACACATATTCATAGTCTCCATTATTTAGTCAGGGGGTTCTTTTGGGCAGACAGATCGGATTGCTTCTACTTCTTAGCAACTGTTAGGGTTGATATCCACATCGATAGAGTGGAGACCTCATGGATGTAGGCATCATAGAAACAAGCACAATAAAGTCATAAAGAGTTTTATAAATCTCGATAACCATACCCCACAATACATCTTATATTATGTTACATGGATTCAAATATCCATCTTTTTAAGTGTAGAGTTTATGTACTTGTTTCAGGTTTCCATTCTCCCTCCCTTGGCTTCAGTTTTTGTGACTAACATTGCAGCACAGATTGCTGACCATTTTATTGCAAATGGAGTTGAAACCACTACGGTAAGGAGAAACTGTGAACTATTAGTTGATTTGTGATGGTACCAGAAGTAGCTCTTTGTCATAGTAATCTGTAATTAATTTCCTTGTTTCTTTCAACGAGAAATCACATAATTTGGTTGTAGGCTTGTAGCTGTCATAATTCCACTGTTTCTTAACTTTCTTTTTAAGTTTAATCTACAACACACACAAACATACAATACGTCCAAAATACATGCGTACTAATTCATGAGCTGTTAAGTTTCTTTGTTACATATTTTGAATTTCATTCAAGCAGGTACGAAAGATTTGCCAAACAATTGCCTTTATGTCACCTGCAATTTGCATGACTCTTTCCTCTCTGGATCTGGGATTGCCTCCTTGGGAAGTTGTGGGGATTCTCTCTTGTGGCTTAGCCCTCTCAAGCTTTGCCTTGTCAGGTGCACAACAATTCAAGAAGTGGTTTTTTTATTATAGAAGATAATGGATAATATTATTGTCTTGTCTGTCAATGATTACTACAATCTTAAATCTCCACAGGACTTTACTGCACTCATCAAGATATGTCACCTGAGTACGCAAGTATCCTTTTGGTACATAAACTTTAAAACCTTGTTTATTTTATTTTATGTAATCTAAAGTTGCCATTTAGTATTTCAGGGCATTAGTCAAGATAGATTGGTCCTAATTCCTTCAAACATAATCTGTAGAATAGTATGGCTGATTCATCTCTATTAGGATAGGAGCCACTGCCGTAATCTCATTTAGCCATATACTCCAGGACAATCTCCAATCCAAATGCTAATGTTCATGCCATTTTTGTCACTACAAAGTGTAAAAATGACATGTTTAATAGATTGTTTTATCTTTTGTTTTCTAATATATAATCATATTTCAAATGTGATATCTACTTTCTGCATAAATTTCTAGCCTTGGAACTTGTAAGAAAAATTTTATTTTTTATTATGAATAAATTAAAAACGCCACTATTATAATTATTAAGTCAAAAAAGTCAACGCATCAATCCATAATTCATTGGAGAACGGTTTTCTTAACCAAATTCCAAGTTTTGGCATTGGGATAGAGAGATGCTCTGACAAAGTGGAATTCTTACTTTTTGCGGCATGCAAAGAGATAATTGTTGCTCTTCGTCCATAGATATGCATATAGCAGTCGAAACCATTTGGGAGCTCTTTTACCTTTGCCTTTCCCTGATTGATTTCAGCCAAAATATTGTCCATCTGTCCATCATGAGCTTTGACTTGCCTCAGTCACTATTAATGCATCTCCATACCCTAATATTAGATCCTTGAATGGTTATCAGCATTATTCACCCAACCCCCGCTGATTGTTCTAAACATGCCTGGTGAGAGAGAGCCCAGGACTGGCTGCAGTTGCCCAGATTTTCAGTCTTGAAAATGAAATATTTTGGTCTCTATGATTCAGCTTTGAATGATTAAAACTTTTCACGCAGGGTATTACCAACACGGTTGGGGCAGTACCTGGAATAGTAGGTGTTGCGCTTACTGGCTATCTTCTAGATTTAACTCATTCGTGGAGTGTAAGTTACCATTCTTTTACTTTCATCTCTCTATGGGTCTCTTATGTTACATACTTCTCATTTTTTTCTCTTAATTAATTCACATTTTTAATTTGCAGATATCATTGTTTGCACCGTCAATATTCTTCTACTTGACTGGTACAGTTGTTTGGTTGGTTTTTGCCAGCAGTAAGCCTCAAAGCTTTTCCAAGAGAGACTAATCTATTTTTGGCTCAGGGTTGCGTCTCTTGAGTCTAGTTTACCATTAGAGAATTTTTTTTTGGATGTATTAACCATCCTATATTAGCATTGAAATGAACTTATCCACTAGATAACCTTTTGTAAATGCACATAGAAAGGACGCAGACATACACAATTTTCTGTATGACACATTATTTATTTCTTTTTGCCAAGTTCTCTGGTTGTATTTCTGCAACCATCAAAGTGATGTATTCTGCTACCATCAAAGTGATGTCTTAAACATATTTGAAATATCATAATGTATAGCAGTTCTAAGGATTCTCATTTTACAAATTGTTGGAATATGTATGTATACAGTTATTGAAAAGCCATAAAGAATGCATTTTGTAAGCTTTGAATTTCTCAAGCCTTCGCTAGACAACTTTAATAACTTGTGGTACTAGCAGTTTTTCAGTTTCCACAATCGCACGGTAGTCATTTCTTTGACTGATAAGAAGAAAGAAAGGGAAGAAGTATAGTATTTTGAATACTCTGCTTTTGTATTATTTCTTGCAAAAAGTTACTAATACATTTGAATTGTATTCTCTTATTATCAATCACTATATGGAACCAGTTGCAGCTCCATGTTACTCGCCTACTGGCAAGCAGGGACGACGACATATGGTATGTGAGCAAATACAATTGAGAATGGGCGAACCACTATCGGTTTCGAGGAATTAATATATACAGGCTGCAAGGTAGGTATGTTGCTTGATGAATCTATACTTAAAATGTTTCCATTGAGAAGCATGGTTCGGCTGTGTAAATCACCATCCTTTGCGGATAGATGATATTCTTCTCTTGCTGTCTCACTCTTTAAAGAGCGAGGAATAGAAGTCCTTGATCTATGATGATGGTGGTGGTGGTGACGGTGATGATGCGTTTGTTTTTGTTCTAAACTCCATGTTCCATTGAAGGCAACTTTTCCCAGAACCGTGGTGCTATTGTCAAGGTTGATTAGTAGGACCGTAATCCCTTTCTGTATGATGGAGATGTATCAGCTTACAAAAAGAGGATGACTAACACTTCACCAACAAATGAAAGCATGGTTTAAACTTACAGATTGTTTTGCACAATGTGCATAGGCACGAATCTTTTTCGTCCCAGAAAAGCTTGTTGACAGCGCATTTCGTCCCATCAACCGGTGCCAAAGAAGAGCACTGCAATGAAGAAATCCAGGATTGAAGCATTATTATTGAAGAGTATACTTTTCAACTGTGCATTTTGGCTGATGTGTAGCTTTTACCACATCAAGTAAATGAGTATCACTACAAATACCACACTTTATATTGAAGTAAAGCATGAAGAGTGTGAAAGCTTTTATGCTTAATTCTTCAACTGAACCAGAATCTTGTGGGAGCTAATTAGTCGATATATTAATTACCTGTAGTAGTCTGGATTTGGGGCTAAGTTGGTGGTGTCGAGCAATCCATAGTTTCCACCAATTAATGACTGTCTACAGTAAGTTTTGGTATCAAAAGCTGCTGACATACCAAGCTGATCCAGATACCTGTTTTTCACTCCCAATACATCATTGATATTAGTTTATAAGATTTATCAGAATAAAGTCAGATACGTAGGAATTCGAATGTTACCAGAAACTAAACACGAATGAGTTAGTGACGAGATTCCGGCCACTGTTATAAGCCCCTCCAGCCTCCCCAACCCAAGAAACTGCAGACGATGCAGAGCTCTTGAGGGTGTTATGGAGGCTTCTGAAAGTGTTGGCCTCACCGTCGAGATAGGATGGATTGAGAATCTTCTCAACAAGATGTGAATCAACCCCTATCCGTGAAAAAAGGGGGGAAAAAGAAAAGACTTTCAAATTCAACCATGTTTTAGCCCCAAAATAACAACAAAAACAAGTAAAAATTTGTGCGTGAGAATGTTTTTGTTCATTGCAAGGTACCTGGCCCTAGATCATATATATGGTGAGTTAGCACGTCTAAAGATTTGGATGTCTTGTCCAGGAATTCTTTGAACCAATTTGTATCAAAGAAACCCCCAGGAGCTACAATCAGTGGCTTTGGTTCAACTCCATTGTATATATTTTGCACTATTTTCTGCAGAGCGTTGGTGTCAGTGGCATATTGGTCTGCTGCTACTCTTGTTCCAACTCCGCTCCCGCTCAATTCATTTCCTTATTATAAAAAAAAAAAAAAAAAAATGGATTCAGTTAACCCCAATATTAAAATCCCATAAAAGAACTAAACACATTAATACACAGCTATGACTCTTGCAATATTTTAGTGAGGAATATGCAAACACCATGAATATCAATTCTTCTAGGTCAACTAACAAAAACAAAAAAAATAGGGATAAACTTAACAAAAATCTGTAGTAATTACATGTATATTTCTTATGAATTTTAGGTGGGAAAGCTCATTTTCTTGTACCATTTGCTTTCCATATGACTCGAAAGGTTTCCTCTACCCAGCAAATTTGTTTAGCTAATCACGAAGCAAAGCTCTTACCTAGCTCCCAACCATGAATTGGGTAATTCTTTTTTACTGTATAACGTATAAAGGATTCAGCATTGGAGTAATCCCAAGCTCCAGTTGCAGAACCATCTTTCTGTATAGTTCGCCCAGCAAGTGCATTCAATCCAAAAATAATCTTTGCCCTGAAGCGGACCAAATAATGATATAAAGATTATTAAGAATTTTGTGGTAGAATATAAAATATAATAAAATAATAAAAAAAAACGTCCTAATGGTATGACACAAGTGTGAAATATTGGATAAAGTTAGAATTATAAAAAAATTTATATGATAATTTAACGGAACTTGATGAAGATCTGACGGTTCAAAAATATGTTGTGCTGATAAGATATTTATTTGTACCCCACCACATAATTCTTCAAAGATTATTTGTGCTTCAAGAATCTAATTATGATTAAGCAAGAGAGATAAAGAATAAAAATATTATATTATTACCCGGATGCCTTGAAAAAGGAGTTCAATTGATCCCATCTATTCAAAGGCAAGCACCCTTGAGTAAAACCAAACAACTCTGAGGTGTTCCTAACAAAAGGTGTGCAAGTTTGCTTATTGTCTTCAGTTTCATAAATGACCTTGTCCTGCAAGGTACCACCTAATCTAATCTTCAATGGTGAAAAAGCTACACAATTTGCAGAAGAAAACAGTTTTAGGATCCCATAAAGGATATATCATTAGACAGAGTTTGCCTATGCAAAATGATATGTTAAAGCAAAAGCAGCAAAAATAAGATAAAAGGAAAAAGAATTTGAAGGTATTGGAGTAAAAAGATCTGTCACCCTTTATGGCGTTTAAGAAAATATCGTTGCTCAAATCCTGCACAAGACAAAAATCATGTGAATTATTTATGTAGTGTGCAAAGAAAGTATCAATTCAATAGAGGAGGGACAAAATTTATGTTTTATGTATGAAAAGAAGGGGAAAGAAAAACAAAAAAACAAAAAAACAAGTGCATTACATATTCAAATATTAGCATACTGAAATAGAAGAGGAACAATGTGTTCAAAATCATGTGAGCTTTGAAATCATCTTTCAAAATAAAATAAATAAATAAATAAACTCAAGCCTGAAATGCATAAAAAACTCCAAAACTTATCAGGATATTAAAAGGCTGAGAAGGTGAGTAGGGGAAAGGCGGAGCTCTGAAGAAACAGAACACATTACAAAACACCAAAACCACACGGATTTAAATCTCAGACAACAGAACATGCATAATGACATCTCCCAAACCTAGATGTGCAAGGATTAGATTTAGAAAGTAGTTCCAACAAAACACAAACTTAATGAAGAAAAAGACATACCAGATTAAGAAGAGAAGCTCTACCCCAACTACAAGTTCCATAGTCACATTTCTCAGGAGGCCACCAATCCAAGGTAGCACATATAAAATCATCATCAATCCTCCCAATGGCACTTTTCCCATCTATGAAAACTGTCCCTTCAACATTACTTCCATTTCCTACCGCATTCTGTGAACTCACAGAAACCAAGCTGAAGCTAAAGAAACACACCCAAAAACACAGCCCCATTACCAAAAACTCAGAAATCCCAGAACCCATTTCCAGATACTCTCAAATGCTCAAGAGATCTGAGCCTCTCAATCCCTCTCTCTCTCTCCTTCTCTCTCTCTCTTAAAAGGGTAATGAACCCATGAAACTTGAAAGTAAAGAAATGAAGTTAAAAGAGAGAGCACATTAGCCTTTGAAGGCTAATGAGGCGCTGTAATGAGGAAGTTAAGAGAGATAATGGCTATTGATAATAGGCAAAGACAAGTGAAAGTCTCAGCTAGCTATAAATCCAAGCACAAGAAGCGCATACATACAAAACGACACATTATATAAAGCCAACATGTGATACTTGAACGTGAATTCAATTCCAAAGGTTAAAAAATAAAAAATAAAAAAAGCTTTCTTTGTTTTCGGCTCTGGGTAATCATTATTAGCCTGGATAGAGAAAGGGGTGGTTATATTTTATTTTCAACCACGCAATTTTTGCAGTTTTGAAAAATAAAATAAAATGAGAAGTTTGGTTGTGGAAGTGGGCCATGGTTTTTTCTCTTCTTTGCTTTGTTTGCTTTGCTTTCCCTTAACGGAAGCTGAAAAGTACAAAAGGTTTCACCTAATGGAACAAATGGAAGCATATAAATATGAAATGACTTCACTATGTTAAATAGGGAAAAATTTTCACCTTGATTTTCAATCTGAATGGTGAGATTTGGGCTCTCATGAAAATGAGAAATGTACAATTTTTTTTTTTCTCTGTCATGCAAGTTAAATAAAAAGTGTAACTTTAAAGAGAGTTCAGTACTTTACCATATCAAAAAGACAGATTTGTTTTAGAAAAGAAACTGTGAACGTTCTAAAAGATACTGTAAAACCCACGTATGTAATGATTGAGCTCATGTGTTGTGTTAGTTAGGGAAGAGGTATCAAATAGTGTGATTATCAGAAGTTACTTTTTTTTCCCCCCTGAAAAATAGAATTGAAAAATTGACACTGCAAATATAAAGCATTTTCACGAGAATTATGCTCTCAATTTATTTATTTCATTTTTCGGCTGATCATAAACGTTTTGATGATTTTGTTATGGTTCCACAACACCATCACTAGGCTGTCTAAAAACTGCTATTATGATAGTTTAAAATTTTTCTAAAAAATAAAATATTAAAAGATGACGTTGCTTTTAAAGTAAATATGTAACTTTTTTTTTCTTTTGGGCTCAATGTAAATAAATACTTTTTTTTTTTTAGTATCAATGTAAATAAATACTTGAACATAAAGTTGAAGTCCTGAAGAACATATTGCTTTACCACTCTGAAACGTTTGAGACAAATTCCTCGAGAACGTCTGAGTATGATAAAAGGTTTCCCCAATTGCTTCACAATTGGAAAAACCAAAAAAGCTGATCTTTTTCAGTTTTTATTTATTTATTTGAAGAAGCAGAGGCTTTACATTATACCTTTTAGAGTAGTATAACTAATTTAATCGGTAGATTTGCTCTACCCTTTAAAAGTGGAGAGATACTGTGGCCTTTTTTTCTCTCCCCTTTTTCTGTTTTTTTTTTTTTTTTCTTTTGAAAGACCTTTTTTCTTTTCTTTAATACTTTGGACAACTTGTAAAATGTTCCCTCAAAAAGCAGCTTGTAATTGGTGGAAAAGGGGGGAAAAAAAAAAGGTAAAATTGGAATCCATCAACAATAATCATGGCTTATTGAGACCCAAAAAATGATCAAAAGTATATTGCAAATAATTTCATTTATGACAACTCTCAGATGCTCAAATTTCCTCAGAGAAATCGCAGAAACAACCTGTTATGAGGTTTAGAATTGAATTTTACAAAATTCCCAATTTAAGAATCAAAATATTACAAAGGTCAAATTCTTATTTAGCAATTTACCAAAAAAAAAAAAAAAATCTTTAGTTGGCAAAACTAACTTCTATCAGCTACGTAGAAATTGTCAAATGGTCATGGAAAAGTTATAACTTTGGTTAACAAACTCTTAGAACTCTTATTATGCTAACTTGACTTGTTTTTAAACATTTTTGTTTTTTGTTTTGATTACGTGAATTAAAAGGTATATATCTTAAAACTCTGCTTCAGAAAATCGGGGCTATTCTTTTTCACCTTTACGTACAATATAGTTTTTTCACCTGCTTAAAGTTGGCCAGATAGTGCAATAGGTCAATATATATAAAGTTTGAACTGCCTAGCTAGCTGCTAACCATAGTTAGAAGTTTAATTATTTCCTTTAGTTAGTAGGTTTACAATCTTAATTAAAATCAATTAAAAAAACTCTCAATGTTAGAAATATATAAATTAATAGAAAACTAGGAAAAACTAAATTTACAAGTTCGATGACGGAACATCATTAGAATGAACAAGCAAAGGCGAAGCTATTATAGGATGAGTGGGGGCTGTTGCCCCCCTGATCTTTTTTTTTTTTTTTTTTTTAATTTAACTTTAAAATTTCTACTTCTCTTATGTTGCCTCAACCCAAAATAAATAATCTCATATTAGTCTCTGTAAAATGAAGATATTATATGGTTTTTTCAAAACATAAAACCTCATTGTCACTATTTTACATGTTTTATGTTTTTGATATGGTGTTTTATTTAGATTCTTTTAAATTTTAAGTTTTATTTTGCTTAAATTTACTATATTTTCCTTTACAAAGTACTCAGATAAGCCAGATATATGATTAAAACCATTGAAACATTAACGCCTTAATGTCAAAAGTATTAAAGTTATAATTCAAAGAAAGTTTTGTGTCATTTTAAGTTGTAGGAACAAAATGAGACACCCGTTATTTTTAGAGGGGTCAATCTAAAATTAGTCATTTTTATGTTAGTTATATTTATAAAAAAAAAAAAAAAAAAAATTACTATACACCCCACTAAATTTGATGGCTGACTCCACCATTGTGAACAAGCTCAACAATTAAGATGCTCTTTCAAAATTATGGATTTCAATTAGTTATTTACACATTTTCACCTTGGGACAACTTTTTTTCCCCTCGAAATAGAAGAATATGTGGTAGGTATGAAAGAAAAATTCTAGGAGCAAGACATTTTTTAAGCCGTTCACATTAAAATCATATTAAATTAAGAAAAGTTTAATCCGTAAACAAAGCATGATTAAAATTCGACGAATTATAGTTGGGACCAACTGATAGGATAATATGTTGTCCCCCTATCATATATAAATAATGCACCCATTAAAACCTTATCTATAAATAATTCGACAATCCCATCCCATCCTCTCCCTCTAATAATGGTCAAGTAGTCTTATTATCTGGTACAATATATCAAAGACATCCCAATCATATATGATAGATGTATCCTTATCTTGATAATTTCCACGGAAATGATCAACTGGGTCAGGTAAAGTCTCCACCCAATAAGAGAACCACCAAAACCTAATCCACTGGATGTTAAATAAACAGAAGTTTTTGTTTGGTGGAATTTAGCTTACTCCAACCTAATTGCTAAGACCCATCTAAATATTGAAAATTGGCTCCTCTTTCTTCTTTGATTACCAACTACATTATCAACACCACAAGATTGTATATATTATTGCAATTGAGTCTTAACACCTTAGGATTTCCCATTTTGCCGGTCAAACATAGCGCTCATTGTTAAATAACTACATGGCCATATACATACATACATACACACACATATTTTTCTTTATCCTTGTTGAATACCCACACATGACACAACACACGTATATACAAATTAAGATATAGAAAGAGAAGTAAGAACTTTTGGTGTGCATGTATGTCACGCCCCGGGGCTGGGGTCGGTGATGTGGAGGCTCGATTAAGGGTTAACCGCGATTAAAAATAAATTATTAAAAAAATTCCCAAACGAGCCCCACTATTGTGTGAAAAATAAATCACAGGATATGTCCACAAGATCTTCAATAGCGTACATACATGACACGTAAATAACATTACAGACATCAACCACTGTCTAGAAATCCAAATATCAGAGTTTACAGAATTTACAAATTCTTACATTCGTACACCAGGAGGATGAACACAATCCCCTCTTAATCAGGTGGTAGCAACTCAGCTACTCCGCACTGCTTCTAGAATCGCCTAGGAGGGATTTAACATTTATAAAACAAATAAACGTTAGCGAAAGGCCCACTAGGATATATTTTGAAATAAATTTATAAATAAGTGAATAAGCAAATAAATAAATGAATAAACGAATAAATATAGACATTCAGTTCCAACACAACAGCCGGAACCTCACATCTTTTTTCTCAAAGGAAAACTAATGGAAAATCTCCATATTACAGGCATCAGTAAGTAATTTATACTATAATAAATTACTTACACAACCACGTGCACAAGCCTAATCACCCCCGGGCCGGGTTTCAGGTTCTGCCCCCAAGGATGCACTCTCCACATTCTATCTAGGTCATTAGCCGGTTTACCGATTCACGAAATCTCTTGTCTTAAGAAATCATTCATTAAACTTTATGAAACAGTTCATTATAATTCCAATAGCTAAAATCAAGCTATTATTTTTAAACATGTTTTTCTTTCGCAAACATGTCATTTCTTTAAAACATTTGCAATGCCAAAACTCTTTAAAAACAGGCTCACAAAGAAAGGGGTAAGGAATCCTACCTCGTAAACATCAAACCTGGCTAGCGTTACTTTATTCCGGCTTTTGCTTCCTCAAGCCCCTCAATCCGAGTCCTCAGCTAGCATTGATACAAAACCACGCTTTAGGATCCAATTCTCAATTCTAAAGTAATTTCAATCTCAATTATACCATTTGATTTCCTATTAGTGTGTCATAATTCAATTACAAGTTTCACAAACCATTTCATATTTCAAATCATCATTCCAAGGGTTTTCAATGTCAAAACATAGATTAAAGATGCTAATTCATCTACTCTAGATCCCCCAATGAAGCTAATTTGGGTTCTCCTCGAAAACTGAGGTCAAAACAGGGTTTTTCCGCAAAACAGGGTCAAACCCAGTGTACACCGGTCGACCGGTGACAGAGCAGTGCAACACCACCAATCGACCGGTGGTGTGCAATTCGGTTGACTGAACAGGTCGTCCGGTGGGATCAGTGCAGTCCGGTCGACCGCACAGGTCGACCTGTGAAGAACAGCAGGGCGAAGAAAGCCCGCGAAATCAGCCCAAAAACTTGCAAATCCAGTCCCAAATCAAAATATCTCAAAGGAAAACCACTAGATCCGGGTTCTAGGTACTAAATCAAGTCCAAGAAACCTAAGATCTCCAATTTCTACCATAGTTTTACTCAAAATCCATTAAAATCCGTTTTGAACCAAAATAGGTTTTCTAATATCCAAAATCCGAGATTCAAGAGACGTTTTTCAGAAATCTTACCTCGAATCCTTCTCTTGACATTGAAAACTTCTTCAAATCCTTTCTTAGTTCAAGATCCGGTTGATTTGAGACAAAAACGGGAGAGAGAGAATGAGAGAGTATGCACGGGAGGAAAGAAAGAAAGGAAAAAGAAAAGAAAAGAAAAGACAAGTGTCAAAATATTTAAAATGACAGTCCAGAAATGTGCTCATACACACTCCTGGATAAAAATGTAAATACTGAGAATATTTAAATACCTTGGAATTATTTAAATTTACACGTCAGAAACATTTATTAATCAATAATAAATTAATTACACCAGATTAGGCACATTAATAAATCTCAATTACTTTAATTAATCTCATTTAATTCTTCAGGGCGTTACAATATATAGTCTGGTCCGGTCTTAAGGTTTGTCAGACCGGACCAGACCGTCTTGATGTCTGGAAAAAATACATAATAGACTAACGAATTGGTTTCATATGGTAGTTTATGGTCTATTCTGCACTGCCCTACTGACTAGTTCTAAACTTTAAAGTACAAGTTCCAAATTTGAACTTGGTTTGAGAGAGAGATATTTCAAGACTCAAACACCAATAATAATATTGATTACCAAAGTTTAAGCCGTTTGGTAAAGCTTTTAAAATGATTTTGTTTTCAATACAAAAATAAAAATGAAATTGTTTTAAAAATCATTCTGAGATTGATTATGAAATTACATTCGGTTGGTTGTTAAAATATTTTTTAAGTATAAGAAAAAAATGAAATCGTAGTATAATTAGATTTTATCTGATTACGTCGTTTTTAACCGTTGTTTGTTCAACCGTTGTTAAAAGTTAAGTGAAAAGACAACGGATAATAATAAGACAACGGTTTCTAAATTAAAAAACCGTTGTCATTTCAAAGTTTAAAATTTTAATTTTTTGTGAATCAATACCATATTTTGAGTGAGAAAACCACTACTAAAAAAATATTAAAAAACAATATAAATGGAAACCTTGATTTAACCATGATCAAGCATGCTAATATTATTTAAAAAAAAATCCTGATATTAATGTATACAAATGAAAAGTCACCATGTTCATCAAAATAAATACTAGATCTAAAAGAAATCTTAAATACAATCAGCCTTCTCAGATTGCCCCTCATCAAGTTCTGTTTGGGTATGTCTCCTTTTCACTTAACTGCAAATATGATGAACATAATAAGATAATCTTGCTCCATAATACAAAAAAAGAGTAGAAAATAAAAGACATAATATGCTACAAATACAACAATTATAAGAAAAGGAGACTTTAAACAAAAACCACGGTAACTAATGATGAAATTTCATCAAGGATACTTTTCATTCAACTGTATAGATATTATAAGTACAATAGTTGTATAACATATAAACTAAGGTAAAATTACATAATACCTCAAAACCAAGCACAAATCATACGATTAAAACATAAAACAAAATTAGGATAACGCAGCTAAACTCTTCATTACTAAGCATAGGTTAATAAAATACAAGACTACAAATAGGACAACTAATTAAACAAATATCTACATGGCGTACCTTCTTCGTTAGGCAGTCCACGTTCGTTAGTTGGCAAGGGTCCTAAAAACAATAGACGTAGAGAATGATTAGGAGACTAAAGTCTTCTCGAATTGAGAAGGGTTAAAAAAAATAAAAAATAAAATCAACAATTGCCGCTAAAAAACAAACATAACTATAAAATTTACAGAAATTTCAAATATAAAGGAAACTCACCAATTCTTCTAGTAAAACAACATGTCCTTTCCAGAGAGTTGATGAGAACTACAATGTTTATACTCAGCAGTGTTAGTATAGAATCACTATTCATTCAAAACCAGCACAAAATGGTGCTTTTTACATACCAAAGTTTCTTTTGAAAAGTCTATCAGTCACAAATTCTCACCATGGTCCTTGCTCAATTTTTCCATAACATGTTGGTGGATTTCTTCTTTCTTCTCTGCTTCTACACCTTTTGAATCAGAACATGTTAGTTTAGTCAATATGTAATAAACTGATATAACACTGTGCAACTAGTTCCTTATTAATAGTAGTAAGTACCATATTTTCCTTTTTGTCAATTAGTCCCTTCTTTCACAAGTGATACAAAATCCAATAAAAAAGCCACCAACATTGACCTCCTTCAGTTGTTGCTGAGTAGCTCAAATAGTAACTAAGTAGGATAAAAACAAGAAAGAGGCAGACAAAAATAAGTATTGTAATTTTTGTGAATACATTCCCACAACCAACCATCATGATTTCAATACATTATAAGTGGCATTTCCATGCAAAAGCTACCATTTCCAAAGCCAGCTCACTCAATAATATATTCGCTTAAATTATGTATTGCTGTCACACCAGTTTAGAGAGGGAATAAAGAGCAACTATTTAATTTTTTTACAAAGCATGATACTAATCCAAAAAGTACAAGCATCTATATAAAAAGTAAAGGAAACTCACTAATCCTTCTAATCAAACAGCAAATCCTATTCTCAAGAGTCGATGGCGATCTTTATTCTTTCCGTGTCTTTCTTTTGTTCCTCACTAAAATCCTACATGTTAATACTGAACAGGGTTAGTATAGGATTATTATTCATTCAAAACAAGTATAACAGGTCATACTGACATACCAAAATTCTGAATCTCAGAACAGATTCCATAACCACCAAAGCCTAATCAAAATATGAAACTCTTCTCTATAAGAATATCCAAATATTCCACTACACTACATTGCCTAAGCCAGAAACTTGCCTAATCAATACCAAAAAAATCATAGTAAAGACGAGTATCACTAGTATTATTCCTTTTCTCAATGCCCAACAATCTGCAAAATATCAAAACTTGCAAGCAAGAAAGAAGTAACTATTGAACATCAACAATAAATCAACCAAAATAAAAGGCCTTACAGAGAATTCACTCTCAGTTTCATTAAGTAGACAAACACATTAGCATAACCTCAATGTATCATTACAATTACCAATAAACTCTCTTACACCTTTTAACAAACACCTAGAAGATCATGCCAGCCAAATTCCACACAAAACCTACATGAATTGCTAATTTTCTCCAAGACAGATTTAACTACTATCATAAAAAACAATGAGAAATCATTTTTCACCTTCTATCAAGTCCTCAAAATCCAAATCAAGCTCACACAAAAAAAAAAAAAAGCAAAGTTGATAAGCATAATTTTGTACATATTACAGAACTAAGTATTATTTGAAAGAAGAAGGAAAAAAAAAAAAAAAAAAAAAAAAAAAACAGTTTTCATTCTCCATACCAATAAGAAATTAAGAGCAAAGTTGATGAGCCATAGAGAGAGAAAGAGAGTACTGATGATGAAAAATCTCAAGAGATTACTGATGATGAAAAATCTCCAAATCTCCTCAGGTTGTCGGCAACGAATTGACACAATCTAGAAGCTAAGCTGAAAAACTCTTCTAGCACACATGCAAATCAACGGAGACTCAAGTCAATAGTTAAGCAAGGATATATCTATAAAGAAAGGTTTGAAAAAGCTATGGGATAAAAGGACATGGTCACCGAACTTTAAAACTTCAGAATCAACAACCAATCGGCGGTGGCGGCGCGAGAATCGGTGGCCGCAGTTACGAGATTCGTCGGCGGCGGCGCGGGAATCGGAGTCGGCAAACAGAGATTGAGATTTAGATTGTTAACTACCTCTTCGAATCTGCATCACAAACTTAAGATGAATTTGTGACCATGGCGACAAATTGACGGCGATGCCGATGAATACAGTACATAGGGAATAGGGATTCTAGCTAGTGAGATCGCTCTTCAAACCTCAAATTGCCTCCTGCAGTTGCTTGGCGCCATTGTTGATCTGATTGATGCCCTTGTTATTCTTGTAGAGAGAGATCTAGGGCTAGAAAGAGGATTTGAAATTCCGACAGTAAGAGTGAGATCTTCAAATCTCGCTTCAGATCGTCGTTTTCCTCTATAGATCATCGTAGTGACATTCTGATAGGAAGGAGGAGAGAGAGATATAGCTTGAGAGAGAAACAAATTTTCTGTTTGGGTGGAGAGAAAATACGAACTCTGAGCAGAGAGAGACTCGGCTGAGAAAATGCTCCAGCAAAAAAAAAAAAAAAAAAAAGAAATGAAATAATAATAAAACAAACAATAAAATGAAAAGAAAGACATGGCAAAGACAACAGTGCATTTTTTTTTTTTAACCATGGTCTAAAATAATCACTTAACCTTAAGTCATTAACCCCAGTTTTATAAGCCTGATTAATTTCATCGATTCGAGTTTTCAGTTTTAGGTTTTTACAGTAAAAAGCTCTTATAAAATGTCACATCTAACTTTTTCTGCTGTAGTGAAAAGCTCTTAGAAAATGTCATATCTCAACTCGAATTGAAAACTCGAATTCGCGAAGTGAATGAGACAATAATTTGTTCAGTTGTATTTTTGAGTTATAGTGACTAGGGCTGTAAAAAATCACTCCGAACCCGACGAACCTGGCCGAGCCGAGCCGACCCTACTCGAAAATCACGAGTTTTCAATTTTTTATTTAATTTTCAGTTTTAATTATGCGTAACCCGCACTGCGCGGGTAGGGGCGCGGGATGAGGTTACATGAACCCGAGATAACCCTACCCAGCTGAACATGTTCAAAGTAGGTAAAACAATGTCCAACACTTCAAATTCTTACTTTCATAAGTTTATGGACTTTATGCTTTTAAACTGTTAACTTATTTATGTTTTGGATTCACGGTTTGTGTAAAAAATGCTTGTATGCCATAGTTGTTGAATTATGACATTCTTTATTTATATTGAAAGTGTTTGATTTCAAAGTGAGTGTTTTAATTGTTCACCTTGCATTTAGACCCCCTCTTGAAGGAAAGACATGTTCTGTTTGATAATGATTTCTTTCGTAACAAACACAGATAAATTGACTAAAAAGTGATCATGTGGTCATTGAGATCACTCTTACTTTATGCATATTGTGATAATTGGAAAGGTTCGGCCATGCTTATATTTGGGGAGAAGATACAAAGTATTTTCGGCCAGTATAAGTTATTAGTCTTTATATTTATTATGCTGTATTTTGTTGCGTAATTACTTACTACAATAGTATTTGCATATATCATTTATTGTTCATTTACTACAATAGTATTTTATCATTTAGTTGCATATAAGAGCCTTTTAGATTAAAATTGATGAAATCATAGATTAAAATTAGTTTTCACCAATCCGAGTAACCCGACCCTACCCGAGGTCACTCGAAAGGTTGTGGGTTTATAGACTTAAGAGAGTGTCGCAGCCCAAAATTTTCTCAACCCGCACTGGTCGGGTAGGCTCAATTTTTCGGCTCAACCCTACCCTACCCGGCCGATTTACACCCCTAATAGTGACTTGAGTGTAGATCTTGAGTTAAATTTAAATTATAATTTGAATTGAAATTATAATTTGAGTTTTACTCTAAAAGAACAAACCCTTAATCTTTTTAGAATTAACTACCGTTATCTATTAATATTATTATTGTAGTGAGTAGAAAATGAAAACAGAAAAGGAAAAATTATTCTCAATTATTTTTTAATTTCTTCACAAAAATTATTTTTATTATTTTTTATTTTCATTTTTATTTTTAAAATATTTACTAAACAAACACAATTTACATATCATTTTCATTTTTGTACCTCAAAAAACATGAAAAATATTTTTAAAAATAAATAAAAATTAATTCTAAATGCACCCTTAATTTTTTTTTTTAATTTATGTATGTGAAGAATTGGATCAAGGTGATTCAAAGGCGCTGATGAACGCCTTTGCTGTTGGAAAAGAGAGTTCAGATTAGACTATATGTGAGAGTTTTTTACTGTAACAAAAAAATTAAATGTGATTATTTTTTAGAATTTTTTACTGTAGCAAAACTCAAATTCTAAAAGTGAAGTGAACGAGACTTTAACAATAATTTTTTAAAAATATAAAGCACAACCAAACTGCCCTACATGTCCCTTGTTTCTAGCAGTATTCAGCTTTTGATGCAATATTCTCCTGATCCCAAATTACCTTTTAGTATTGTAAGATCGGATCACGCTTTTTTAACTACACATTTACAAAGGCTGATTCACGTTTGTTATTTTAAATTTTTTATTTTTATTCTTTAAAATTGTTGTTATATATATATATATATATATATATATGAATTGTCTTCCATCAAGCACTTAAAAAGTGGCTAATCGAAACGGTAGATGTATAATTTTACATAAATTATGTATATTTACATGTAAATTGTGTATATTTTCATATAAAATTGTGTATATTTAATATGAAATATAACAAATCAATTAATCTACATATTTTTATTCTATGTATTCATTAATTATTATAAAAAATACATTTTTGAGGATTAATATATTGTTGTTTCTTATAACTTAATATACATAATTTTACATGTAAATAAATACGATTTACATATAAATATATACAATTTATACATAATTATACAACAATCATTTTGATCAAACACTTTTTAAGTATTGATCAGAGAGTTTATATATATATATATATATTTATATATATATATATATAAGTCCGATACCATCCAGCCGGCTAGATGGTCCAGTCCCGATGTGGTAAGTGATGGGTGTTGGTTGAATGCTAATGAATTTTTAACCATTTTTTTTTTTAAAGCTTTCAACCGGTTGTAGCAAGCAAGTACTGTCGTCATTTGACTTATTGTTCTTGTAAAATTGTCTTATTTTGAGGGGCAAGTTGGTAATCTTCCATATATTTGTTCCCTTTAAAGTAACTTCTGATGTGAAAAACGTAACAATAGTTTCATTTTAACTAACTTTCTGTCTGTAATGGTTTAATTACAACGTAACTTTCTAACATTTAGAGATATTTAGGAAGAATAACACAAGTTTTCACCATGGATCGATTTTTGCAAGAGAGAGAAACTCTCTCAATTTTTGATACAACAATTTTTTTTTTTTTTTTAAAAAGAACCTGTATGGACTAAGGTGCCCTCATCTGATGTAGCGTTTCTTTTCAATCTCCTCCTTTTCCTCTCTCTCTTCCCCTCTCTCACCCGAAGAGGAAGTCAACTTCGGCTATACGTCCTTGTTGGCCCACGTCCAAGCCCTCCATCGGAGATCTCTTGAGTTTGGGAGGGAAGTTTGTTAGTAATGATGTCTTTAAAGCATAAAATATAATAAGAATATTTATTTTTAATAAATAAAAAAGTTTATTTATTATTCATGTGCATGTATTATTGAATACTTTATAAATATTATTAAAAATTTTGTGATTATTGATGTGAACTTAAATATTATTTATAAGTGTTATATACGAGAGGATAATATTTAAAATTAATAATTAAAATAATATTAGTAATGAATTTAATTAAAGTTACAAAATTTTTAATTAAAACATTACTACTACATGTCATTCACATTAATAATGAAATAATATTATCCACGTCATTAATATAGAAGGATATTAAATAAGTATTATGTATAATGTGATTGTTGGGAATGATATCTTAGAAGCATGAGATGTAATATGATATTTATTATTTATTTAATAAAAGAGTTTATTCATTATTTTATGTGCATATATTTATGAATATTTTATGAATATCAATGAAAATTACATGATTATTTATGTGACCTTAAACATTATATATAAGTGTTATATGCGAGAGAATAATGGTTAAAGATAATAATAAAAATGATGTCCGTAATTAATTTAATTAAAGTTCAGAATCTTTAATTAAAACATTATTACTATATGTCATTCTCATTCAGAATGAAACGGTGTTATCTGCAAGTTAATATGCGAGATATTGCATGAGTGTATTTCGCATAATGAGATTACGTGGAACAGAGATACAGACACAATATAAATTTCAAATAATTTCCGTTAAGTAGAAATTCTAATTGATTCAAGCAAATAGTCAACCTGCAGAGGAGGATGTTGATGCTCTTGCACTGGAGGCTCCACACCCCACCATGTCTACTGAGCCCTTGGCGGATCTAGTAGCCAGTTTCACTCACTTGGAGTAGGGAGTGTCACAAATGGAGGTTATACAATACGAATCCCTTCAGATGATGAGGGATTTCTGGCAATACAAGCAACATAGGGATTTGGCCCTACAAAAACATTATCGTGCTAATTCCAACAAATTTTACTCGTTTCTAGAATTCCCACACCATCTTTGTGAACCATGAAGCTGAAGTTGCAGATGAGACTGTGAATGAGGCAGCCCCTTCAAGTTCTATTCCCCAAGAGCCTCAAGAAGCTAAGGTTGTTGCCCCGCGCACCGGCAAGAACAAGGGAAAGGCAAAAGCACCGGAGCCATCCACTCGATGTTCCACTCTTAGAAGCATTGCCAACTGGAAGTGGAGAGGATGAACGCTGCCCTTTGACTCCTCAGGGAAGTTTCTTTAAGCTTACCCCATTTCCATTCAGTTTTGTGTATTTTCCTTGCAATTTTTTACGGTTTTGAGTACAATATGTTTCTTTTTGGCTGTGAGTCGACAACAGTGGGGACACTGTTGATTTCAATTTTATTATTTTTGGTGTGTTTTGTGTTGTTTTTTGTTTAGGGAGAGCCTCTTTTTGTCAACTTTTGTGGTGTGAAGGGTTGTAGGTCTTCAATGATGAGGTAGGCTAAGTTAAGGCATGCTTTTGTGATAGATTAACTTGAATTGGATCTAAGTGAAAACCCATAGAACCTGACTTTTGAATGCAATTCTCTATGCAACTCCTTCCACAACATTCGTAGTGTTACTTCCTGAGAGCTTATTGATGGCTAGATCACTGTGAGAGCTTAGGTTTCTAGAATTGACCTAGAGACTCCTTTGAGGTGAAATTCTAGGAAGCCTAGTAAGAGGAGGATGACTAAGACAAAGATCTAATTAATGACACCATTCTGTTTAGTTTGTTAAAAAAAAAAAATTTTACTCCGTTGTCTTAGTGCTTAGTAATCAGGAGTGAGCATGAGCCCCATGTTCACTTTTGTGTTAAACGGTAAACCGAGATAAGAGAATGCAAAGCACATTGAATTGCGACTTTGTTGAGTAACCGGGTGTCTTCATCATAAATGTTGGCATTCGCGTAAAAAGGCAATTGTGGCATTACAAAAAAGTTAAAAAAAAGAGAGAAGAATATGAATAAAAATCAGAAGAATGGGGAATTAGGTGTCAAGCCGAGAAGAAGTCAAGTTTTAAGTCTGATTCCAAGTGCTAAGTGATTCTTCATTAGCGGAGGAGGAGTCAATAGGTCAACATATGGAGACGCTTTTAGGCTTGATGATCGAGGTCTAGTTTGAAGTGGGTGATCGGGGAGGAAGCACTATTGATGTGTATGCACATGCACACCAGGGATGAGCTTTTGGAGGGAAGGGAAATGGGTCGATCTTATAATTCAAAGAGAGTTGGTGTAGAGCTTAAGCATGCAAAAGAAAATAATAAAAAAAAGCCTCAGAGAAACTTAACCACTCACCTTGAACCCACATGGTTAACTGAAAAGGGAATTCTCCTAGTGTCATTTGTTTTTGTAGTGTCATTCATTTTGTATTGTCATTACTCGAGGACGAGCAAAACTTTAAGTTTGGGGGTGTGATAACTCTAGGAATTAGAGTTATTTTAGGCATTCCTAAGCTTATAGTTAGCTCATCCAAAGGTTTAGTTGTTAATTTTCACCTTTATTTGCTCAACTTTTGGCTCATGTGGTGCACTCTTCTGAGATTTATTTGTGTTGTTTCTGTGATGTTTTTGAAGAAAATTGCTAATGTGTGTCCAAGAGGTATCGTCTCTGATCTGCAGGTTTTGTGAGGATAAATGTTGCAGCATTTGCTACAACAAAAATATGACAGTAGGCAGTTAGTGGATGACATCAGTGCATAACTTTGCGAGAGAATTAGGACAAAGAACGTATAAGATGGATTTGGTGCTTAGCCAGCTAGATCCAACCTCTGAGTAGGAGCCACCTCAACGTCCTTAGTTGCCTTAAAGAGAAATACACTTGAATTCTCGAAGGAAGGAAGCGCCGTAAGATGCAAAATATAGCCAGAGGAGAAAAAAGAATATAAGGCACCGAGTGAGAAAGAGGCAGTAGAGAGCAAAAAGAAAACCAGAGAGAAAGAAAGAAAGGAGGACGAGTATGGAGGAGACAAATTTGGTGCTGGAAATGTCAAGGAGTGAAGCCACAAGAGGAGACTACCAAGCTACATCTTGTCTTTACTGTTATTCTCCTCATTTTGGTTTATCATTCCTCTTCCTCTGTACTCAAATTATGACTGTCTATTTTGTTGAAGTTAACATAACAATTATGAGCTAAATTAATTTGGCTGGGATGATAAAGTACCCGGATCTGTAATTTGACGTTATATATGCTCACTTTTACTATATTGATACTGATTAGTTTATTCAATATAATCTCTCTTGTTCATTTTTTGTTTACTGACCGGCCATTATAAGCAAAATATAGTGATTTCAATTTGCTGGAAAGTTGATTGGGATTAGACCAATATTGAACAATGTGTTGTTTAGCAAAATTTCACAAAGAAATCTAGTGGATTTGCTAGTAGTATTGGAATATACACTTGTCTCACATAGTCCAATTGAAACCCATCCTTAACATAATCTCTCTGTTTAAATTTCTCATAGGAATATGTTGAAATTTGAGTAAAGAGGTAAAATCATAAGTAGATAGGGGAATTCTTGTGTAAAAGTTGTGTTTCAGGTTAATTGACAACATTGTTGTAGCAAAAGTCGTAGGATAAGTAGCCCAGGTTGCAGTGAAGGGGAAATTGAGTCCCAGTCCTTCACATGAATTGATTGTCACATTTGATAACTGAGTGTGTATTCATTTACTTCTGTTTACTGCAATTCTTTTAGTCTTTGTAGTTGAATCAAACAATTAAATTTGCTTACATTGCATCTCTTGGATCTTATTAGGAAAAATATTAGTAACTTTCTCCGTGGGAACGATACTCTACTCATTCACTTTATTACTTGTTCGGCACGTGCACTCGCGTAGTAAATTTTACACCAACAACAATCCCCCTAAATAAAATCTTTGCTGTAAAGATGAAAAAATTATTTTCCCCTTGATGGAAAAAACACCTCCTACGTTGGATCAACTGCTCAATTATCATGGAGGACCAACAAGCACAGATTTTCAAAAAAATATATTATAACATATAATTCTATGTTCGCATTTACATCTCTCAGAGCTAAATAGAAACAAACACAAGAAACTCAGATGGTCCACATATTTTCAAAATAGGTGGACAAATACAACACCTTATCAGATATCTGCAGCCAGCTGATAATAATCCTCTGAGATTTGCGCACCTTTATATACATGAGACAAAAAATAAAATTGAAAATCGAATAGCATTATTCTCATTAGATGATCAATCAAAAGATTTGGTAAAATTAATAATTAAAAATTTGATTAAGATGCTTGATAATACAAATAAATCAGTCAAACGTTTTCAAATGATCATAGATAGATACAGAGAAAACGAAATACCAACTATGAAGCTAAGACTTATAGGCAGAACATCCACAGATAGCAACCAATATGAACGCCCTACTTCAAACGACATAGGTGGTTGAATACTTGGAGATATTGGCGAATATAAGCTGGCAGGAGATATTATAATTGAAGATAGGACAAATACTTTACAAAAAATTACAAAGTTACATCCATGTTACATGGCCTTTAAATATCCTCTATTATTTCCTTATGGAGAGGATGGTTATAGAACAGATTTGAAATATAATACGGGCAATTCAAATAGCAACTTCGCAAGAAAAAGAATTTCTATGAGAGAATTTTATTGTTATCAGCTACAAGAACGCAATATACAAGGTAACACTATTTTTCGAGGCAGTAGACTGTTTCAGCAATATGTAGTCGGTGCATATGCCCCTGTGGAAGAGGATTGCTTAGACTATGTTATAAAAAATCAAAAAAATTTAAGATTCGAGATTTATCAAGGAATTTAAGATGCTATTACAAGAGGAGATGCAAACGCCCAAGCAATAAGAAAAAGAATCATCCGTCCTTCCAGTCACACTGGAAGTCCTAGGTATATGATTTAAAATTATCAAGATGCAATGGCAATTTGTCGGCACTTTGGAAATCTAAATTTATTCATAACATTCACATGCAATCCAAAGTCACCTGAAATTACAAGGGCTCTAGCAAGAATATCAGGGTAGAGACCTGTAGATAGACCGGACATCATTACAAGAATTTTTAAAACGAAATTAGACCATGCTTTATCCACTATAAAAAATGATAAGATATTCAGAACAATTGTAGCAGGTTAGCTTACCTTTTCTAAATTTCACTTACTTTATTCGATAGGATGCGAAAATCATTTATTATTTCTTACACTAAACAAAAATTAAAACAAATTTCTCTTTACTTTTGTAGACTTATATGTCATGGAGTTTCAGAAATGAGGTTTGCCACATTGTCATTTCCTCTTTTGGCTCCACCGCGACGAAAAATTACGCGAGCCATCACAGATAGAGAAATTCATTTCTGTAGAAATATTGGATCTGACAACAATCTACTGGAACATAATGTTGTAACTGAATTTATGATCCACGGGCTGTGTGGCATAGCTAAGCCAAGCTCTCCATGCATGAAGAATGAAAAATGCTCAAAAAATTCCCCAAACAATTAAGGAATGAAACGACAATCTATGAGAATGGATTTGTTAACTACATGCGAAGAAACACGACCTTTAATGTAGAAGAAGAAAACATTAAAGTAGACAATAGATTTGTCATTCCCTACAATAAAATCTTATGGTTAAAATTCCATGCTCATATCAATGTAGAAATCTGTCCGCAATCCATGCTCATAAAATATTTATTTAAATATTTGACGAAAGGACCGGATAGAATAAGAGCAGTCATAGAAGATAACATATGTGAGAAAAAAACTACAGAGACCAATAACAAAGAAATAGATTAAATAAAAAACTATAAGAATTGTAGATACATAACACCATACAAAGTGATGTGGCGGCTGTATGAATTCTCATACATCACAAAAATCTAGCTATTCAAAGGCTATCAATATATTTACCAAGAATACAAAACATAACATTTCATTCAAATCAACGTCCGAATAATATAATAAGACATCCCGATATTGATAAAACAACTCTCACCGAATGGATGGAAACAAACAAACGTGACATCAACACTAGAGAACTAATGTATATACAATTCCCAACTAAATATGATTTGAATAGCAAATATAAATATTGGTCCCCTAGACAAGTAAGACATTCAATTGGACAAACTTCTCATGTTTATCCAACCTCTGGAGAATTATTTTACCTAAATTTTTATTAAATCATCAAAAAGGAGCAACAAGTTATGAAGCTCTTCAAACAATCAATGATATAACATATCCAACAAACCAGGCAGTCTGCTATACACTAGGCTTATTAGGAGATGATAGAGAATGGGACAAGTCAATATTAGAAGCTTCATTTTCGTCAACAACAACTTAGTTACAGCAATTATATGTCATAATTTTATTATTTTGCAATGTAAATAACCCAACAAAACTTCTCGAAAAACATGGAAACTTATGACATACCACATTTTACACATAATCAAGACTTTATTTAATAACTCAAATTTTCAAATACCCAAGACTAAACTATATAATTTTGTATTGTACGAATTAAAAAAATTGTTAAATCTAAATTCATCAACTTTAACACATTTTAATCTACCTCTTCCCACTAGATCATTAATCGATTATCTAAATAATAAACTTTTAAGAGAAGAGCTTAATTATGACATAAATAAATTAAAAGACGAAAATACTAAATTAGTACATAATTTAAACCAGCAACAATGACTTATTTACCAACAAATTTAAAATCATTAAATGATGGAAAAAACAATCTTTTTTTCATTTACGGTCATGGCGGAACTGACAAAACGTATTTGCGGAATGCAGTGATTACAAAAATTAGATCAAACAATGAAATAGTTCTTGCCATTGCATCTTCCAGAATAGCATCATTATTACTACCTAAAGGAAGGACCTCACATTCTAGATTTTGAATACCACTATCAATAGATAAATTATCTACCTACTGTGTTAAAAAGGGAACCCAATTAGTAAACTTAATTGAAAAGACATCACTCATGTTGTAGGATGAAGCACCTATGATAAACAAATATTGTTTTGAAGCATTCGACAAAACACTTCAAGATTTAAGAAACAATTATGAACAACCATTCGGCGGTATGACAGTTGTCTTAGGAGGTGACTTCTGAAAAATTTTACCAGTTATTCTTACAGGAACAAAAGAGCACATAATAAATGCAACCATAAATAATTCTTATTTATGGCTACATTTTTGAATTCTAATACTGACAGAAAACATGAGATTAAAACGTCATAATGGCATAGAAGAAGAAAGAAAAGAAATTGCAAAATTTTCAGACTAGATATTAAGTGTTGGAAACGCACTACTGAAGGAATAAAAGATTTAGAAAATAAAGATGCCACATGGATAAAAATACAAGAGAAATACATATTATATTTTCAATCAAATCCGATTGAAAAAATTTCAGCGCTAACATATAATGATTTTAACAAGCATTTCGGCAACATTGATTACTTAAAACAACGTGCAATAATAACCCCAAAAAATAAAATAGCAGAAGATATTAATGATTACGTACTATCTTTAGTCCCTGGATAATTAAATGGAATACCACCGCATCAAAATAATTAATAAACATATTTAAAGTCTCTTAGAAATATTTAAAACTTTGAGATGAGAAAATATTTCATAAACATAACCACTTAAGAAAATCAAATTAGGCACACTAATATATCACAATTAGCATAATTAAACCTGCTTAATTCTGCAGGTTGATACTGCTCTACCCCCTTAAGGAAATTTCATCCTCAAAATTAGAGCTTACCTTAAGATAAGAATTGATGTGGATATTGTTATTGCATCTTTACTTTCTCAACACCATGGTGTTGCCACAACACTTTAACTAGCGGTATCTCACGATGACGCAAACTTTTCATCTTCCGGTCAAGGATCTAAACCGCTGCTTCCTCGTACGTCGTGTCATATTGAATCGGAACATCATACCATTGCACAATGGCGTCTGGATCAGGTTGACACTTGCGAAGCATAAAAACATGGAATACATTGTCCACATAAGACAATTCAGAAGGTAACGCGAGGCGATAAGCAACAACACCGACACGTTGTGTGATTTGGAATTGTCCTATATACCTTGGCGCAAGTTTCCCTTTCACATCAAAACGGGTAATTCCTTTGAGCGGAGAAACTCTTAACAAGATAAAGTCACCTTCTTAGAACTCTAAGGGTCTACGCCTTTTGTCAGCATAGTTCTTTTGACGACTCTGAGTTGTCAGCAATCATTCCTGAATAACGGCTATCTTCTTGTTGTTCTCCTGGATAACATCCGGTCCAGTAGTGAGCTGATCCTCTGGCCTAAGCCAACAAACTGGTGATCTACAGGGTCTACCATAATGGTGCCATACCAATGCTAGACTACTAGTTGTTGTTGTAGGCGAATTCAGCTAAATGAAGATACTTCTTCTAGTTTCCACCAAAATTCAGGACATAAGCGCGAAGCATATCCTCCCGAATCTGGATAGCTCTTTCAGATCATCAGTTTGAGGATGAAAAGTAGTGTTAAAATTTAACTCTGTCCCCAAGGCTTCTTGAAAACTTTTCCAGTACTTTGCATTGAAATGAGTATCACGATTTGATGTGATAGCAACGAAACTCCATGAAGTCTAACGATTTGCTCTAGGTACAAATCTCCTAGAATCTTCCTAGAATACGTTGCATGAAACGATATGAAGTTCGCAGACTTTGTTAGCCTATCCACAACAACGCAGATATCATCATGCCTTTGCTCAGTCCTCAACAATCCTATAAGAAAATCTATTAGGATGTGTTCCCATTTCCATCCAGGAATAGGAAAAGGTTGCAGTTCTCCGGCGGGTTTCTGGTGTTAAGCTTTGACTCAGAGACAAGTCACATGTTTTGAAACATATTCATGAATATCTTTCTTCATTCCTCTCCACCAAATAGTGCCTCTTAAAGTCTTGATACATCTTGGCACTCTCAGGATGAATAGCAAATCGTGATCTATGAGTCTCGTGAAGGACTGACTTTTTTTATCTCATCCACCTTAGGAACAGCTAGGCGGTTCCTGAAGTAGAGCATTGCATCCTCTCGAATATTCCAATCATCCAGTGGTTCTCCATTTTGAATTCGAATCCAAATCCCTTGGAAATACCGATCCTGCCATTGGTTATGTTTAATTTGATGTACAAGAGCTGGCATGGAAACTAAGTTGTACACCACAGCTTGATTATAATCCTCATAGTACTGAAGATCATAATTACCTACTATCTAAGTCCTTTTCCAATCTTTCAAAGCCAAAGACACCAAAATTCTCGAAGTCTTCCTGCTAAGAGCGTCAACTACCACGTTGGCCTTTCTAAGATGATATTGTAGAGTGAAATCATAAGCCTCCATGTATTCCATCCATCTTCTTTGTCTCAGATTTAAATCCTTTTGAGTAGATAAATACTTTAAACTCTTATGGTTGGAGAAGATTTGAAATTTTGCTCTATAGAGATAACACCTCCATATCTTTAATGCGAAGATTACTCCGGCTAACAACAAGTCATAAGTGGGATAATTCTGCTCATGAGGCTTTAGTTGATGAGATGCATAAGCTACAACACGTCTTCCTTACATCTGAACACACCCAAGTCCTCGTCTTAACGCGTTGGAATACACCTCATATGGCTCCCCGCTATTAGGTATGGTTAGGATTGGCACGTTCATCAATATGGTCTTCAGTTCTTAGAAAATGTGTTCATAGTTGGCATCCCGTTCAAATCTGACTTCTTTCTTGGTTAATCAAGTCATTGGAGCAGCAATACTTGAGAAGTCATTTATGAATCGCTGATAATATCCTGCAAGTCCTAGGAAACTCTGAATTTTAGCTACATTATTCAATCTTTCCCATTGCAGCACAGTTTCAATCTTCGAAGGATCCACTGAAATTCCTTGTTCAGAGATAACATGTCCAAGGAACTTGACTTCTGTCAACTAGAAGTCACACTTCTCCTTCTTCGCATAGTGCTGATTCTTACGAAAAGTTTGGAGAACAATCCTTAGATGTTGTTCGTGGCCCTCCAGGTCTTTAAGTAAACCAGGATATCACCGATAAATACTATCACAAACTGATCTAAGGTCGGAAGATTCTATTCATCAGGTCCACAAAAGTTACGGGAGCATTTGTCAACCCAAAAGGCATTATAACGAATTCAAATGTCGCCCAAGTCCTCATCGTGACGCATCAGAATACACCTTATATGGCTCCCCGCTATTAGGTATGGTCAGGATTAGGGCGCTCGTCAATCTAGTCTTCAGTTCTTGAATAGCGTGTTCACAATCGACATCCCATTCAAATTTGACTTCTTTCTTAGTTAACCGAGTCATTAGAGCAACAATACTTGAGAAGTCCTTTACGAATCACCGATAATATCCTACAAGTCTTAAGAAACTCTAAATTTCAGCTACATTCTTCGGTCTTTCTCATTGCAGGACAGTTTTAATCTCGAAGGATCCACTAAAATTCCTTGTTCAGAGATAACATGTCCAAGGAATTTGACTTCCATCAACCAGAAGTCACATTTCTCCTTCTTCGCATAGAGCTGATGCTTATGAAGGGTCTGAAGAACGATCTTTAGATGTTGCTCCTGGTCCTCCCAGGTCTTTGAGTAAACCAGGATATCACCGATAAAGACTATCACAAACTGATCTAAGTAAGGACATAAGATTCTGTTCATCAGGTCCATAAAAGCCGCGGGAGAATTCGTCAACCCAAAAGGCATCACATGGAATTCAAAATGTTCATATCGAGTTCTAAAAGAAGTTTTTGGAATGTCTTCTTCTCTTACCTTAAGTTGATGATATCCAAATCTCAAATCAATCTTGGTAATGGATACTTATTCTTCACGGTTACTCTATTCAACTGTTGATAATCAATGCACAAGTGAAGAAATCCATCGTCCTTCTTTGCAAATAAAATAGGTGCGCCCTACGGGGAGGTATTGTTTCTCATATATACTTTTCCTGCTAACTCACCGAGTTGCTTCTTTAACTCTTTCATCTCAGCAGGTGCCATTCCGTAAGGAGCGATGGAAATCGGAGCTGTTCCCGAAAGTAAATAGATGCAAAATTCTATCTCACAGTTTGGCGGTAAACTGGGCAATTCTTCAGGACACACATCCATGTATTAATCAACTATGGGGATTTTGATATTCTCTCTGAGTACAAAAGGTTCACCCTCTAAAGCAAAAGGAAAAGAAATGCAGGCTACATTTCACCGTTCTTCAACACTGTGTTTCAATAGTCACTTTTTTAAAATTGGGTTTATGCCCTCTTGATAAGTAACTATCGCTCCAAAACTAGTAATTAGAGTCACTCTCCTACGGTGGCAATCGACAATTGCTTCGTATTTCGACAACCAGACCAGTCTGAGCACTACATCAAATAAATTCATGGGCAAAATAATTAAATCATCTCTCAACCACTCACCCCCAATTGTAATCTCACATGATCTACATATGCTTGACACTTCCACACATCCAAGTGAAGAGTTTAGGAACATTGGAATCTCTAGACTCTCAAACTTTAAACCCATAGTTTTTACAAAAGAGTTAGATATGAGAAAATACGTAGCACCCGTATCAAACAAAATATAGGCTAAGGAATGTGCGATGAGAATCATACCCTCAACGACGGCAATACTAGCCTGGCCTACAAGGCTTTCTCCCATCATGGTATAAGCTTGTCCTTATGCCTTCCCTTTTCCTTTTTCATTGTTGTTGAACTTTTGATTCCCTTGTTGATACTGTTACAGTGGAGTAGACTGCACTGTCCATGAAGCTTGTGGTCGGATCTACGAGTATTTTGGTGGATGGTAAGTTAGTGCAAGAGGAAATGACATCAAAGTTGGCAACTCAGGCTGGAAGGATGGCACAAATTACTGATGTCAGTCCTGACTGTAAGTGGTATCCCTCTGAGTTTGTTGAGACGACTGGCAATTCCTATTGGGACAATTCCTCTTTATATGCCCAAGCTGTCCATAATAATGACACTTGAACCTATAGGGTACACTCCCACAAATTCCTGAAGTGCTGCTACTCCCACTAGTTGCATCCCCACTAGTCTGCCCTTGATTACGATTCTTTCTAATATTTCACTGAGGTCATCCTATAGCTCGGCTTATGGCTTCTCTACTTTGAAAATAAGCCAAATTATCTTGTTCAACGATTATGGTTGCGGCCACCAAATCTCAATAAATACGAAGCCTTAAAGTAACCAACGATATCTGAATCGTACTCTTAAGGCCTCTCTCAAATTTAAGACACTTCATGTGTTCAGATTCTACTAAGGATGGTGCAAATTGAGCTAAATGATTGAACTTGGCCTCATATTCCCTTATAGTCATGTCCCCTTGTTGCAGTCCCATGAACTCCATTGCCTTCTCATCATGGTAGCTTTGGGGAAAATATTACTCGTTGAAAATTTTCTCTAACTTATCCCAGGTCATTGTTCCCGCATCATACATTCTCCAGACCTGTTTCCACCTAGTACTAGCTTGACCTTCAAACTTATACGCTACAAACTCCACTCGATACTCTTCTGGTACTCCCATGGTACTCAGATGCTTTGATATGGATTCAAACCAATATTGCGCCTCTTATGGTCCACCCTCACTGCTCAAAGTGGGGATTGATCCATGCTTGAATTCACAAAAATAACCATGCTTCCTAAACTCAGTGAAACGCTCATTTTGAGCTCAAGTAGCCATTCCTTGAAAGGCGGCATACATTGCATTCATGAATTCCTCATTTAGCACTACCGGTGAATTTGCTATTCTACAGCGCGGCGATATTCTCTCGATTGAAAAGAAACTAGATTGTTTTAGAGGTTTCCTAATGTCATTCATGTATGCACAATCTCAAGGTTCTTAAAAACCTAGGGTTTTGATATCAAGTCTTACCATGCCCTAAAATAAGGGTTAGTGACTAGAGGCTTGTTTAGAAAATAAACATGGTTAAGAAAGTAATTAATCATTTAATAATGTTAACAACAATTTTAAAGATAAAATATATTTAAAAATTCCAAACAAACCCCACAATTCAAAGAAATTAAGTTTCAGGAAAAGTGAGGTGGGTTTTTCAATACCACAATATAACTAGTTTCAAATTAGCCTCTAGTATCACACTAGGATCCCCCATAGGAAATCCATATTGTAGCATACATAAACAAGCAAATAATTGAATATAGACATCAACCACAGTGTAGGAGTATTTAGGGTTACAAACGAGAAACTGTAATGCCTTAGAGATATACAACAATGATAGCAGAAATTACAACTTCTTCAATTGAACGTCACAAGCTAACAATGCCGGTAATCACTATATAATCGGCACTCCTTCTAGCATCACCTAGGAGGGGTTTAAAATATTGAAAACAGAAGAAAAGTGAGTGAAAGGCCCAGTAGCATATAATTTCATAAAACTTTATTAATTAAAAAAGTACATGGTCCGAACATATCATTCAAAAGAAATAATCTTAAATTTCAAGGTTCCATGTTCCAGTAAGAAATTTGTAAGATTATGATGAATCACTTACCTTATCGCATAGCCATGATATCACCACCGAAGTGGCCCGTACGGGTTTCAGGACCTGCCCCTAAGGATATGATCTACATATCCCGATCTCTGGGCCATCATGTGTTTTACCATTTCTTAAAATATCTCATTTTAAGAAAATATTATTTTAAACTCTTCTTTAAATCTGAATAATGGCAACATGTTTTGTCTTTAAAACGTTTCCTGATGTGATTTTTCGCAAGCATACGAATCGCACAAGTAATATAATGAGTGAATAAGATATCGTTCCCATAGAGACTAGCTTAACAATTACTGAAATTGATATTCTTAACTTTATCTAGACAAATAAAATTTCTGTAATAGATTAAAACTCAAAAGAAAGTAAAATAAATTAACACAAATTATACGCAAAATAATTATGAAAAGAGATCAATGCAAAGAAAACACTAGAGCTACAAGTTTCTCCAAGACAATTCCTATTTAATTCTAATTATTCGCTAACATCGCCTCCCATTCATGTAGTAGAACGAAAAACCCTAATTTATCTAATAGTCCTTCTGGGGATGCTATTAAAAATATTTCTAACATGTAAATTCACTATCACTAGATGTGAATCCCACTATCCTAGAAATTCATTAAGTTATCTAATTTTTCTAAAATTGCTCTCGCAATTCGTATTACTATCTCTCGATCTCCTATGCACCTTACGATTCCTTTTATTAAAACTTAGTCCAAAAAATCTCCTTCTGGGGTTTCAATTTAGGTTTTCAATTCAATTCAATAAGTGATCAGTTTATTGAAAGCATTAAGAACAATAAAAGAAACGCATTCATGAATGAAAAAACTCTTAGTGAATAAACCTCATTGAAAGAAAATAAATGAAATCAAATATTCATGTCTTAGCTACACTTGTAGCCCTAGTCTAGAAATTTAGAACATAATTGAAAAAGAAAACATAATGATAATAATTATTAACATAAGAAATTCAGGAAAGAAGAAAACTGTTTGGCGAATTTAAAGTTGAACTTCATTCTTGAACTAATGCTCCTCTCCATCGTAGAGTCGTCTTCTCTCTTTCTTTTCTTAGCCAGAAGATCCTAGAAAATAACCTTAAAAATCATATTTATAGTGTTTGGAATTGTAGTGGCATTTTTGTAAATTTTCAAAACACAAATGAACTCAAGTGGTAAAATTTTTGAAGTAGCATCACAGCCCTACTATTTGGACGCCGCGGCCCTGGCCTGAAAAATAGCCTACCAGCACAATGCTTCGAAGTAGAGCCGCGACCCTACTATTTGGGCGCCGCGGCCCTGGGCGGAAAATTACTTCATTACATAATTCGGCGCCATGGCTCCATTGTACAAAGCCTAGGCTCTCTTCTCTCAAGTTTTTGTACTGTAAATGAACCATTTCAAGGCCTAGGCACCATCTTTCAAGGCCAAGGCTCTCTAATCTCAATTTAGCTCCAAAAATTACTCCAACACTCACCTACGAACTCCACATGATGCTAATCTGTAAAATCAACTAAAAATACATAAATTAACTGCTAAAACCACTCTAAAACTAACAAAACACTCAATTAGAAGTATGAAAAGATAATCACAAATCCAATGTATCATTTCCATAGGCCAAAGACATTCTAAACAAGGCCAACAAGGATATGGATAAGAATATCATACCTCTTGGATCTCAGTTCTACTACTAGCTTCTCGTCGTCCCAGCCTCACTTATCTTTGAAGCTCAACATCTGATCCCGCCGCTAGCTTCCTCATCAAAACAACGGTTTATAGTTTAGACTTCACCTCTAAAACAAATCTAGCTTAATTATGTACAATTGTATCATACTAGTGTGCCTTGACTCAAAACTAAAGTTTATAACCAACTTCACTATCCAATTGTGATTCTTTGAGAATTGAACCTCAAACAAGAAAAATAGAATGGAACAAAGATTAATGTGGCTAATCCACTCACTTTGAGTTCCCAAATGAAGTTAATTTGGTTCTTCATTGAAATTCGAGGTCAACACAAGTTTTAAAACGTTTTTAGGTCAGAATAAGTGCAAACCGGTCGACTGGTAACAGAGGAGTGCAACTCCACCGTTTGGCCGGTGGTGTGGAGAACGGTCGACCACCTCGGTTGACCGGTGGATGTTTTATAGGTTGGGAAAATGGTCGAACCCGCGAGAAAAAACGCTACATCCTTCATTTTCGGGTTCGATTTCGAGGTATTTTCGTGAGAAATCACTAAAACCAGTTTCCATTCACTAAATCAATTCCATCATGATTTCAACCAAAACCCATCTCAAAATCAAACTTAAATCAAGATCTCACCAAACTAAACCAAAACCAAGTTTCACAAAAGAAAATCTGAGATTCAAGAGTAGATTTCTTAAAAAATGTACCTTAATCTTTCCTTTGGTGATGAAAGCTTCTTGAAAATTCCCTTTGGCTCAGATTTGGGCCAAGACTCCCCTAGAGAGAGTGAAAATTTTGAGATAAGAGAGAAAGAGTGGGACGAGTGAGGGAGAGGAGAAGAGAAAGAGGGAGTCAGCGAGAGAGAGTGTGTGTGTGTACAGAGGAGTGAGTGACGAGAGATAGTGAGTGAGAGGGAGATCTGAGAGAAAAATGAGAGAAAGAAGGAAAAGAAAAGAAATATAAAGAAAGAAAAGGATAAGTATCAAAAGATAATTAAAGGAAAAAGGAAGTATGTATTCCCACATACTTCCGTGGTGAAATTGTTGTTATTTTTTGAAACGATTTTGGATGCGGAAGCGTGTGAATATCGGATCGTGTATGACAAAAATTTTCATAAAACTTTTGAGATACTCTATAGATTATATTAATTTATGGATGAATAAATTAATCACATTAATTTATTTATTAAGAACTCGATTAGGAATTATACATAGCAGCCGATTATGATGATATCTTGAGTTATTTGACCTCAAATGTTCCTTACTCCAAAGCTAGTTTAGAAAACCAAAGTCTTCCTCGTCAATTCCTAGAATCCACGAAGACGTGTGTGTGGGCACACCTGAGACAAATAGGATTAGCAATAAAACACTCGAATTTTCCACGAACACCGACACATGCACGACGTGGAATTTTTGGAGAAAAATTTTCCTTCCCACTCTAAAATATTCGGCCACTATTAATTTTTGAAGAGAAAAATTGTCTCTCACAATTTTCTACAATCTATTATTTATAGAGTAGTAGTCAAACTCCTAAAAGGAATCCAATCTTTATCTCTAAGATAAAACTTGTCTCCCATTTGAATTTGGAATAAAATCTCCTACTCTATTATCCTAGTATGGCCGGCCACCTGAAGGGATAAAATCCCTGTGGTAGGCACCATTATCTGCCGAGGATAGGGCAAGATTCTGCATTTATCCAACAGTCTCATTTTGACTCAAATTTAAATTTCAATTTAGGTCAAACATAAAACAATTGAATTTCAAATTGAACAACTTATCAAATAAGTTAATTGGATACTTATGAGAGCAAGCAATTTGAATCCTAAAGGGATTCATACTGTTCTGTGCGTTTACACTATGTGAACACCTTCACATAAGTGATCTAAAATTCAAATTTAAATTTAAATAATCACATTTATTCTTGAGTACCATTTATTCTTTAATAGACAATTATTCATAAAACAAATTCATGAATCTGAACTCCTACTGATCCAAGTACCGAATCAACCCTGCAAGGGAAATATTTATCTACTTCTTTTCTAAGAAGGAATGGATTCCATTGTATAATAACATTCCCGGCTACTTACTTCATCATGTCTAAAAAATACAAGGTATAAGATTCAGGATCTCAGAATCTGTACAAAGTAAATCAAAAGACATAAATCTGTAAATAGGAGTCTGCTAAGAACTCATGATTAAGATCATTCTATATATGACCATCGGTAGACTCAATTAGAATTTCTATACTTAACGAAAATTATCAGAAATTTATATTGTGTCTGTGTGCCTGTTCCACATAATCTCATTATGCGTAATACACTCATTAAATATCTCGCCATATTAACAGTGCGGATAATACTGTTCCATTCTAAATAGGAATGGCATGTATTAGTAATGTTTTAATTAAAGATTTCGAACTTTAATTAAATTCATTACGAACATCATTTTTTATTATTATCCTTAAACATTATCCTCTCGTATATAACACTTATATACAATGTTTAAGGTCACATAAATAATCATGAAATTTACATTGATATTCATAAAATATTCAAAAATTTATGCACATAAAATGAATAAACTCTTTTATTAAATGATTAATAAATATCCTATTACATCTCACGCTTCTAGTACATCATTCCCAACAAATGTAAATAATGAAAATAATTAAAGTTTTTTAGAAATATTTAAAACTTGGAGATGAGAAAATATTTAATAAACATAATTAATTAAGAAAATTAAATTAGGCACGATAATATATCACAATTAACATAATTAAACCTGTTTAATTCTTCAAGTTGTTACACTCACATACACACTCAAGTTCTTAACCACGTTTGGGATTTGGGTGATGAGAGATATTTGTCAAACTTTTATAACCTCCTTTCGTTTATAGTTGAATTTCTTCATCGTTTCTGCTTGTGGAGTAGGCCAAAAGCCGAATCACATTAAATCCTTGTATCTCTTAGATTTTTCTGTTATTTATATTTTACCGTAAATCTGTTTAATTTAACGTTTGGCACAACAACTGGTCCTTTTATGGTTGATCTGACTTTTCTAATTAATCTAGAGTGCCTAAACCTATCAACATTTGTAGGATTAATTAATTTAAATGAATTAATCTTCATTAATGAAATTTGGGAAAAGCTTGTCATAAATTAGTTAATTAACTACTTCCTTCAAGCTAGATCTTGATTAATTACTACTCTACTTAGCTTTGATTATAATAAGGGTTTAGGTTGGGCTTCTAAGATCACATAAACCTAAATCTAGCTTTTAGGAAATGGGTTTGGGCCCGTTCATCTAATTGGATGCTCTAGAAATCCAAAAGTTCTCTAAGTTTAAATATAACTTTCTATTGTTCAATAGCT
Source organism: Morus notabilis (assembly GCF_000414095.1). NCBI lineage: Eukaryota > Viridiplantae > Streptophyta > Magnoliopsida > Rosales > Moraceae > Morus > Morus notabilis. Next base: position 243,689 of record NW_010362623.1, read on the forward strand.
TCTTTCTTTTTTCTTTCTTTTTTTTTTTTTTTTTTTTTTTCTGAAGTTGTTCAATAGCTTCAACCAAAAAAGTTCATTTTTGCCAAAACCCTCATTTTTAATTTATTGATCCTCTTTTCTTTTTTTTTTTCTTTTCTCCTAGAAATTTTATTTTCTTTCATTTTGATCCTTTTTAGGTTTTTGCTGTAAAATTTCACAAATTTGTCTAATTGAGATACTTTTTCTCATGATTTAGTTTAATCCTATTAGAATAAAATTTTCAAATACATCCTCATTTAGCATTTTGATCAAGGCCCCCCTTTCTATTTACTTTCGTTTTGTTTGCTTTTCCCCTTAAAATTTCATTTCTATTACTTTTGGTCCCTTTTTTTCTTTTTCCTTTTTTTTTTTTTTTTTTTTGCTTTTTACTTCGTTTGAAAGCTCAATAGATTTCTACTGCTTTCAGGTGAAAACTCTTCTTTACTTTTTTCGTCCGTGTTCTACCTTTTCTTTTCTCTTTTTACTTAAAGTTTTGTTTCTTTCATATTGGTCTTTTTTCTTCTTTCTCTTTCACCTTACAACTTTATATCTAATTTATATTATCCATCTTAAAATAAATTTAATCACATACATCCTCACTTATTGTTTTGGTGGGTCCCCTTTTTATATTTTATTTGGTCCTTCTTTTACTTTTTTTTTTCTTTTTCTCTAAAATATATTTCTTTCATTTTGGTTCTGTTAAAGCTTATATATTTTCGGATTTGTATCATTAAATAACTTTTGTCTCATGATCTGTCCCTATTAAAAAAAAGTTTCTCAAATATTTTCACAAATATATTTTTCTTACAATTCTCTAAAATGTTATTTTCTCAAATGTGACTTTCATAAATACTTTTTTCTAACGGCCCCATTGAAACATTTTCTTCTCAAATGTACCCCCACTTAAATATCTTTTTCCTTCACATATGTTCTACTAAGTAGTGTCTTCTATGTTTATTCTAACCAAAATATATATTTTCAATGTGCTCTACTTGTATATTATGTTTATATTTGATCGAAAAAAGTGATTTGGTTGAGACGTATAATTTGGTTCATATACATTTTTTTTTTCTTTCTATGCATATCCTTATCTTTGTGTTTCAACTGTGACGCACATTACGTTTTGTTAGTCATTCTTTTTTTTTTTTCCTCATTAAATTCTATATTTTTAATTGGTACATTTTGCTTTCATTTAGGAAATATACCATGTATTTGACTTTGCTGAAAATTTTTAAATTTTTGTTTTTTTTCTTCTCTTTTCAAGGGCAGTTTGGGCTTTATGAGGTGGAGATATAGTGTCCACTAAAAAAATGTTAGAATGAAATATGATGATACAAAAGTGCGTGACTTCAAAATGTAGAGTAAAATTTATTATATAAAGATGCCTTATTGGCCTTTTTTTTTTTATTCATGTCAATCAAAACATTTTTTCTCGAATGTGTTCATGCCTAAATATTTTTCATGAAATCCTCTAAAAGTGATCATCCTTATAAATATTTGTTTTTCTTATTGCTCCACTAAATTATTTTATCTCAATTGTATCCCTACTTAGAAATGTTTCTCTTAGAACCTTCTCATAGATATTTGTTTTCTAATTTGCACATGTTATAATGGTATTTCCAAACGTGTCACGAGCTATCTAAACATTTTTCATATTGTATAATAAAAACGTTCCTCATAAATACTTTTTTCTTCTTCTTTTGAAGGGTAAATACTTGTTTTTTTCCTTCTAATTGTTTATTAAAATTCAAAAATATGTACGTTTGAGCTGGTACATGCATACATACATCCTATGGATAATTGCTTAGTTAGCTTGCCAAAAGTTCTACTTGGATTTGCAAGGATAGGGTATCTTTCCCATATATATATATATATATATATATATATATATATATTGCTGAAATGTGCAGTTCATGTTTTGCTGTTACTAGAAGGGAGCAGAACTTAGTTGGTTATATCAAATTGGATGCCACATTTCTTTCTTTACATAACTACTCCTTTCTTTCCTTTACTCGGAAGTTTTTCCACTTTGCCCTTGTAGGTTCGCCGAAAAAAAAAAAAAAAAAAAAAAAGGACAAAAACCAGCATCTTTACGTGAAAAATTAATTCCGTGGAAAATGGTAATTGGGTTTTGAAAAAGGAGATCATCATAAGTCATGATCAACATAGTCATGTTCTCGAAAAAGACCAATTTCCTTCTCTTGCTGCTCTAGTTCTCTTATCAATTTATGGTTTTGGGATTTAATTAGTTTCCTTCAATTTCAAATTTCGGTTAATTGAAGACCCATTTTGTCTTGCCTAACGGTTCCGGTCTTAAGCTTGCAAAAGGACAGCAATGGATGGAGACACTTTCATAGAATGGTGCGTTTCCCGAGAACGACATGCTACCATATATATGAAATATGTTCATACGTGGCTCATCTTTGATTGTGGTTGTTAGCACTAGCAATGTCAAGAAACACTTTCAGTGGACTACCCTAGATAGTATTTTACCAAATAGATACACAATTATTGTATTGTATATTACAAAAATTGAATGAGGATACAATGTGTACCCAGGAAGAGTTTCTATCCAAGATATGGTACATTTGGTGGTGGATCTATCTAAAGTACTCGGATAATTACCAATCTCCGCTCAGAACAATACTCTTTTGATTACTGAGATGAATGTGGCTGGATCATCTTGGACGGATCTAACTGACAAAGACTCTTTTGATTATTGGAGCTTTGAAGCGAATGGTGACATCCCAATCTCCAATTTTATACTTTCTCAGAAGAGGAAGTTCAAAACTACCTTATTAAAAAGGTGATATTTCTATTATTAATCCCGTTAATCGTAATTGTCCCTTTTGTTAAAATAGTTCAACTTAAACAAAAAAGATAATACTAAACAAATAAGACAATATTGATTTCACATTGAATTTTAAGAGTCAATTACAGAAAGATTTGTTCTTAGAAAGAGACAAATTATTGCTCCAAGTTCATGAGAAAATTTAGTAGATCTTGATATTTTACCGTACTACACATGGGTAAAAATGAAGCATTCAAGGTTAACTTTTAAATTTGAGTCTTTTCTCAACTATGATACAACATCAACCATATTGGAATGATGAAAGTCAAACAAATATTTCGAATGATCACATCCAATACTGAGAGACTCAATTGTCATGCAAAACACTGTTAGCCACCCACAGCGAAGAGAGTAGATAGACAGGAATTAATTAAAACTTAAAAAGTTATAAGATGAAGATGCAGCTAGTGCAAAGGTTACAACTATAACAAGCAAACATGCTCACAATGAACCTGGAAAAATAAGTGGACCTTTGGTTCATAGATTCAGAATTATGATTTAAAATTATTCTCATTTTATGTGTATTTTTTATAAAAAAAAATACTATAAAAAACTATAAATCATGATTCAAAATTAAATACGAATACAAAAAATACACTTACTATAAGAGTGTCGATATTGCATTGCCCCCAACAATCTAATAAAATTCCCAAACCACTGCTGAAGTAAGCCAGCAAGTAAAAATACCAAGAAGTCAATGCAACCATAGACAGCATGATGACGAAAGAGTGCCGCCAATTATTAACTCGGCAGGAAACAAACAAGTATTCCACCAGTATGACTATTTTTATGATTTTAAACTCGATGATAAGGATATGTACCATTCATCATATTAGTTTTGGGATTAAGAATGTTACTTTGAAGAAAATCTTTTATAAAAGAATTGTGTTATGCTATTTTTATAAAAATAGAAAAAAAAAAAAACGTCCCTTATGTTTTTTTCCCGAAAAAAAAAAAAAAACCAAAAAAAAAAAAAAAAGAAAAAACTCCTTCTATTTTGGAGACTATGCTCTTAATTTAAATTAATTTTTTTCATATATATGAAATTCAAATGCGTATGGTACAACTTTTTTTTTTTCTTACTCGTATGGTACAATTTATTTAATATGAAAATTTTAACAATGTTCCTCATGATGAGCTCTTTACAGGAACACCATAAGTTTTAGTCTTAGATTGACTTATGCCAAAAAAAAAAAAAAAAAAAAATTAGGAATATTTACCATTTTATATTTTGTGTTTTAAGTTTATTCAAAAATTATTCCTTTAGTTTTTGTTCTCATCAAATATATACATTTATATTATATTTAATACACAAATTTATACATTTTCATGGTCAACTCTTGATATTAACGTTTTACAATACGTAAAATACTGTTGAATAAAAAATGGTAAATGAAAAAAACATAAAAAATAAAATAAACTCACAGTTTTGACCTCAAAAATATTTAAAAATACTTGAAATGGTTCTTTTTGTGTTTTTTTATTTTTATTGTTAGTAATATTATAAAGTTTTAGTTTTCTTACTTTCCATTTTCTTAAGATAGTTTGGTCTTTTTAAAGGTCAAAATCTATTGTTGACCGAAATAAGGTATAGATTTGTATATTAAATCTAATTTGAAGGTATACATTTGATGAGATGAAAAATAAAAAGTATAATTTTTGAATAAACCCAAAATATAGGGTATAAAAATATAAATTTTCCAAAAAACTATTTTCAAAGATTGCCATGGCCGCATCACTACACTATATTTAGAATACCAAAAATTCCAATCGGTATCCATTGTGATACCGGCCACAATAACAGTATTCGACCGAGATGCCTATCGATATTCAGCCATAATACCAATATCCGGGCAAGATACCGACCGGTAACCGCCAGTATTAATGACAGTTCAGTTGTCTAGTCACCGAAATACTTAAAAATTCAGAAAAATCACTAGAATCATAATTCACGTACAAAAACTTGACGATCGTTTTTCACCAATATATATGGAAAAATCACAAAAAGTCCTTAAAAATATATAAAAATCAGAAACAAAAAGAACCAGAAAAAGAAAAAAAAATGTTGCAGATTTGGTTGTGATTCCCATTGTAGATCCAGTTTGCCACCACAGATTTGGCTCACAGCACAGTCGAAAGGCCGTCGGAAGGGAGCTTCACGATGACGATTGGGGATGCTTGAGGTGGTGGTCCTAAATAAGATCTCAAAGGTAGCTTTGTTGGTTTCCGAAACGTTTTCAGATATGGAAGCGTGTATGTGCGGATCGTGTATAACAAAAATTTTCGTCAAACTTTTGAATACTCTATAGAATATATTAATTTATGCAATAATAAATTAATCATATTAATTTATAAATATAAATACCTAGCGAACGATTTGGCGGAGAACTTGAGGTCTTTGATGACGAACAGTCCAAGCTCCAAGCTTTCTCAAAAAACTCAAATGTTCATCGTCTAATCCTTGAAATCTGCAAGACGTAGAGTGTGGGCTCTAATATAGAATTATCGGATTATGATCACTCGCTAATTTGTATTCCTCTACATCAATGCATGTATGTGAAGGAATTAGAAGTTGGAAGAACTTTGCTTCTCTTTTCTCTCTCTGGGAATTTTGGCCACCTATAGGAAAGGATAACAAAAATTGTGTCCTCCAATTTTCTATTGTTTCCTATTTATAGAACACTAGTAAGACCCATTTGCTTTAACTTGAAGACAAAGCAATAGAAAATTAGTTATTTCAAATCTCATTAAAAATACACGTTCCCATTTAATTTTGAAAACAAAATTCTCCCTTCCCTTTTACTACATGGCCGGCCACACCACGGGAAAATCTCCCTGTGGTCGGCGCAAATAGTAGCTAGATGATAACTCTAAGAAATTAGAGTTATCCACTAGTTTTATAGCTTAAAATTGCGTGTCCTTGAATGATTGTTCTTGTTTATTGTGTGTTTTAATTTAGGTTTGTAGAGTTTGCACTTACCTTGGTTTAATTCCGTATTGCTGCACCTCGTAAAGTGAAAGTTGGTCATTTGGAAGGAAAATGAGGTGAAAAACTAACTAATACTGTGTGAGCACCTTACAGGAAATTGCTGGGCTAAAATGCTGCAGCATTCTAGGCAGCATTTTGGGAATAGCTGGCAGCTGATGGACGTCAGCGCACTAGCTGGAGAAAGCAGACAGAAAGGAATCCGTGTGAGCTGGCTGAGGAGGTGTCAAATGGGTTCACTGTGCACATTAGCAGTGACACCTCAGCCCTTGTGTTGCCCTAGAAGGGAATGTTTCTCTTAGGACAAGTTGGCAACCGCCAGGGGGAGAAAAAAGAGGAAGAGAGAGAATCGGGCATTAATATAAAAAGAAGACAAAAACTGTTTTGGAAATAGAGAGCACACAGAGAGAGTACCAAGACCACCAGAAAACACAAAAAGGCACTACTTAGAGAGGAAAAAGCTTCTTACGAGAGCTAAAGAAGGCAGGACAACAAGTAATATTCAGCCTAGAAGGAGAATACAGAAACGCGAGAGCTGGAAGTTGAAGGACATCTTTGGCCGGCCATAGAGGAATCCAAGATCCAGCTGAACTTGTTCTTCTTCTATTAGCTTAACTCTCTTTTGTCATTTAGCTACTAATTTTAGATATGGATTATACTGGAGCTTTGGATCTTGTAAATCTCATTATGAACTAAGTTGCTTTAGCTAGGTTTGCTAATGGAACCAATATTGTAAGAATGACAAGTTGTTTCTAAGATGCTATTAATCTACTATTCCTGTTCATTCATGTGAGCTAATGTCTATTTCTATTCTTGACTGGCCATCAACTTTAGGATACAAGATTGAGATTAATACTGGAAGGGTTAGTTTTAATCAGATTAGCATGAATGATGCTTGTTCAATGAATTTGCCGAGTTATTGATTAGTGGATGGTATAGGAATATATTATTCACCTTGCATAACTTAATGAAACCTGAGCTTAAATCTGCATTCCTAGAGCTGGATTCACATAGGAATATGTTGGAAATAGCTTGAGGAACCTCAGTCATAATGAATTCGGAAGAACTTTATGCATCAACGAGTTTCTGTTGACAGGATAGTAGAATGCTACAGCATTCTTGGTAACATTCTAGTCAGACTTGTAGTAGAGGGGAAGTTTGCAGGCCTAGCTTATTTTTCACCACTGAATTTCAGCCCATCACCACGTTCTTGTTACTTTTAGCCATTAGATTTCACTTCATTTGCATCCATTTTTAATTGCATCATTTTAGTGAATTTGTGCCGAATTTATTCAGTATTTGTTTTGTTGAATATACAACTCCCAACACATATTTTGGTGATTCATTCCTCGTGGGATCGATATCCGTACTCGTGTACACTTTATTACTTGTTAGCGACACGTGCACTTGCGAGCATAATTATCACGCAACAAGTTTTTGGCGCCGTTGCCGGGGATTGACGTTTTAAATTGTTGTTAATACTGTGAGTACATAACTTGATTTTAATTTAGGCTTTTATTTCTTATTTTTAATCTTTTGTTTTATTTTTGTTTTCTTTTGTGTTACGAGGTACTTGGAGATGATTGATCGACAAGTCCTCTTAAGATTTGCTCAACGAGACTCCGAGCCATTTTTTAGTGCTTGGGAGAGATACAAGGAGCAGCTCATTCAGTTTCTGACCATGGTTTCCCGAGGGAGGTGCAACTACAAATCTTCCTCGACAGGTTAGATGCCGCAACAAGAATGTGGGTGGAAAGAGGAAATGGTACCACCTCTTTTCACCAACTATCCGCGGATGAAGCTTATTGGTGGTTGGAAGACATGGCCGATGTTAACTATCGGTATGGGAGGGATTCAACAAACCACCACGTTTTTTAGGATAGCTCCAACATTTCGGAGCCATGGCTTGACACTCCCCGTCACCAAGCGGAGTCTTCTCTAGACCTTGAAGACCTTGTCGCCCAATTTTCGGAGGCGACAAGACTCCGCATAGAGAAGTTAGAGAGGATGGAGGCGCTCAACCACCTTCACGAGGAAATGGAGCCAACTCTAGCGGAGTTGTTTAGGTTGAAGCTGCTTCCAGATGAATCTACTAACGCCATGAATAGGGAACCACAAGAGGAGGAATGGGAGTTCTTTGAAGATGACCCTTTGAGAGAGGAGACTCAACAATTGGTTAGTGAAGAATCTCAAAAAGATGTCAATGAGTCTCAATCCCTCGAGATCCCCATTGTCGTGCCACCCCCGGTTGAGAAAGATCACATCTATGAAGACCCAATGTGGCTGGCAACTCCTCCACCATCTCGAGCACCGTTCTTCCACGCCAACCAAGCGCATATGCCGGCGCCGAGTCAAGTTGAGCAAATGAGCCGAAAACTGCCAAATCTCGCCAAGCTTGAGGGTGTAAAGAATTAAGACCCATACGTTGTGTTCTATGACACGTACTATGGGCGAAAGCCATCTTTGACGAGTTGGCTTGGCATAGGAATAATTGAGCCTAAAGATGCAATTTATGGAGGGGAGCTCCGCCCCAACCCAAGTTTATTCCATCATGCCCGGTGCATCATTGCCAACCTTACTAGGAGGCGAGATTGTCTTGCCTCTCCGGTACGTGTTCTTATTCCCTTGTTATTAATTTTAACAATTGTTTGATCCTGAGTTTGGGGGTGAGACACTTTGTGGTTGATTTTAGTGGATTTTGAGCATTATTTGTGAGTTGGTTGTTATGACTTGTCTCCATTAAGTTGTGTTCTTTTGGCCATGTTTTTACTTGTTTTTCTTTTAGGTTGTTTGAATAAATTGTGAGTTTTGTTGAGATGAAATGACTAGATAATAATGATGAGTATAGTCACTTGATGCTTTCTTAGGTCTTTTGAAATGTATTTCATTGAGATTTCTGTGTGCTTGACTCACATTGATTGAAATTCACTCTTGATTCTCTACTTTTGACCACCGTGAATCATGATCACTTGATCTTTTGAGCATTTGGAGAACATTTATGTGCAATAGGTAGACTTTGATATCTCATGAACACTAGAACCCATTTGAGTGAAACTTGAGGCGAAATTGTCAGTTTAGTGTCATTGGAGAGAAGATTAAGGCATTTTATTCGGATCGATTGGGCCTTTGAAGCTAACCCTTGAAAAGAAAATTCATCATTTGTTTACCCCCTTTGAGCCATATTGCTTATTTCGTTCATCACCCATGTTTGTACATCCAAACCACCAAATGCACTTTCACTTCCTAAACCCATCACTACTAGGCATGATTGCATTAAACGCTAAGATTGAAAGCAAGTGTGGGTTATGTTTGGGAAATCATTACTGGATTGGCTTGTGTTGTTTTTCAATTCCAAAAAGAAAAAAAGAGAAAAAAAAATAGTAAAAAAATAATACAAAAATAATAAGAGTCAATCGGATGAGGAATTGAGTTACCATTTCTATTTCTTTGCAACATTGGGGACAATGTTGATTTTGAGTTTGGGGTGTGGTCTTTATTTCTCAAATTTTTGTGGTTTTTATTTCCTTTTGGGTTCAATTGAAAGTGAATGTATGATGAAATGAGGAGTTGGTAAGATATATTTTTTTCTTTCTTGGGAGTCATGTGAGATCCATGAGTTGTGATACATGCCTAGGGTGATTTGAGCCTAAAAATTCTAATCTCTTCCGCCTTTTACCCTAGCCATACATTACAGCCCTCAAAAGTCCTTTTGATCTTCAATGACAAGTGAACCTTTATTAGTGGAGAGTGACACGAAAAATGGGCCTGTGGTAGTTCTTATTAAGATATCACTCATAGTCTCCGTGGCTCATAGGTCTATCCGGATTTTATTTGGTTGATTGGGATTGATTGTGCACACACTTACACTTTGAGAGTCTTGAGTGGAGTGAAATTGATGCTTGATGTTGAAATTCTAGATAATCTCAGTGTTTGCATTTCCTTTGAGCTTAGAGCATTATGTGACTTTGGAGATGCATGCATAGTTGTTGACTCGATACAAAACTCACACTTTTTCGATTGTGTCTTAGTACTTGAATTGTGTTTTCTTTTTCTTTCTTTTCTTTTGCTTGAGGACAAGCAAATGTTTGAGTTTGGGGGAATTTGATGACGGGTATTTCTGCCAACAAATCAAGTACTTTTAAGCTTGAATATTTATAAGTTTTCAAGCATTTTTGTTAGTTTAATGTCTTTTGTGTGTTTTTTATAGGAGTTATAAATAAATGCGAACTTGGATGATTTTGCATGAAGCAAAGAAGAATATTTGCCCAACTTGTGAATCAATGGCAAGAGGAGGAGATAGAGGAAATAGAAAAAAAGGTGTTCTGGGGCTGGACACAGAGAGGAAATACAGAGAGCACTCCCTCTGGAGAGAATGGACAGTACGTTACCAAGAGAAAAAAAAGCATAGGAGGGGAGCTGAGAAAAAGAAAAGGAGATAGAAAGTACCTATCACCAGAAAACTGAATACAAGGACGTGAAGGAAAGAAAGCAGAAGGTTGAAGGAAGCAAGGCCGGACAAAGAGGAATCCCAAATCCAGCTGAAACTCTTTCTTCTTTCTGTTAGCTTAATTCTCTTTTGGTATTTAGTTACTAATTTAGCCATGGCTTATTCTGGAGCTTTGAATTATGTAAATCTCATTATGAACTAATTTGTTTTAGCTAGGTTTGCTAATGCAACTAAGATTGCAAGGTTGACAATGTGTTTCTGAGGTGTTATTAATTTGCTATTCCGGTTCATTCATGTGTATTAATGTCTATTTCTATTCTTGACTGGCCATCAATTTTAGGATACAAGATTAAGATTAATACTGGAAGGATTAGTTTTAATCGGATCTAACATGAGTGATGGTTGTTCAATAACCTTGCTTAGTTGTTGATTAGTGGATGGTATAGGAATATATTATTCACCTTGCATAACTTAAAGAAACCTGAGTTTAAATCTGCATTCTGGAAGCTGGATTCACATAGGAATATGTTGAAAATAGTTTAAGGAACCTTAATCATAATTAATTCGGAAGAATGTTATGAAATAACGGAGTTTCTGTCAACTGGGGTAGTGAATGCTGCAGCATTCTTGGTAACATTCTAGTCAGACTTGCAGTAGAGGGGAAGTTAGCAGGCCTAGCTCATTTTCACCATTGAATTACATCCCATAATTACATTCTTGTTATTGTTATAAAAATATAAAAAAAACAATCCTAGAAGCTAATCAATATTGGTATTTAACGAAAGCTAAACACAATTCTCGTGGGATCGATATCCGTACTCTTGTACACTTTATTACTTGT
>NW_010362623.1:254861-255434 GCF_000414095.1 Morus notabilis
CAAAAACTTGTTGCGTGATAATTATGCTCGCAAGTGCACGTGTCGCTAACAAGTAATAAAGTGTACACGAGTACGGATATCGATCCCACGAGGAATGAATCACCAAAATATGTGTTGGGAGTTGTATATTCAACAAAACAAATACTGAATAAATTCGGCACAAATTCACTAAAATGATGCAATTAAAAATGGATGCAAATGAAGTGAAATCTAATGGCTAAAAGTAACAAGAACGTGGTGATGGGCTGAAATTCAGTGGTGAAAAATAAGCTAGGCCTGCTAACTTCCCCTCTACTACAAGTCTGTCTAGAATGTTACCAAGAATGCTGTAGCATTCTACTATCCTGTCAACAGAAACTCGTTGATGCATAAAGTTCTTCCGAATTCATTATGACTGAGGTTCCTCAAGCTATTTCCAACATATTCCTATGTGAATCCAGCTCTAGGAATGCAGATTTAAGCTCAGGTTTCATTAAGTTATGCAAGGTGAATAATATATTCCTATCCCATCCACTAATCAATAACTCAACAAGTTCATTGAACAAGCATCATTCATGCTAATCCGATTAAAAC
>NW_010362623.1:255461-267943 GCF_000414095.1 Morus notabilis
TAAAGTTGATGGCCAGTCAAGAATAGAAATAGACATTAGCTCACATGAATGAACAGGAATAGTAGATTAATAGCATCTTAGAAACAACTTGTCATTCTTACAATATTGGTTCCATTAGCAAACCCAGCTAAAGCAACTTAGTTCATAATGAGATTTACAAGATCCAAAGCTCCAGTATAATCCATATCTAAAATTAGTAGCTAAATGACAAAAGAGAGTTAAGCTAATAGAAGAAGAACAAGCTCAGCTGGATCTTGGATTCCTCTATGGCCGGCCAAAGATGTCCTTCAACTTCCAGCTCTCGCGTTTCTGTATTCTCCTTCTAGGCTGAATATTACTTGTTGTCCTGCCTTCTTTAGCTCTCGTAAGAAGCTTTTTCCTCTCTGAGTAGTGCCTTTTTGTGTTTTCTGGTGGTCTTGGTACTCTCTCTGTGTGCTCTCTATTTCCAAAACAGTTTTTGTCTTCTTTTTATATTAATGCCCGATTCTCTCTCTTCCTCTTTTTTCTCCCCCTGGCGGCTGCCAACTTGTCCTAAGAGAAACATTCCCTTCTAGGGCAACACAAGGGCTGAGGTGTCACTGCTGATGTGCACAGTGGACCCATTTGAAACCTCCTAAGCCAGCTAACACGGATTCCTTTCTGTTTGCTTTCTCCAACTAGTGCGCTGACGTCAATCAGCTGCCAGCTATTCCCAAAATGCTGCCTAGAATGTTGCATCATTTTAGCCCAGCAATTTCCTGTAAGGTGCTCACACAGCATTAGTTAGTTTTTCAGCTCATTTTCCTTCCAAATTACCAACTTTCACTTCAAGAGGTGCAGCAATACGGAATTAACCCAAGGTAAGTGCAAACTCTACAAACCTAAATTAAAACACACAATAAATAATAACAATCACTCAAGGACACGCAATTTTAAGCTATAATACCAGTGGATAACTCTAATTTCTTAGAGTTATCACACCCCCAAACTCAGAATGTTGCTTGTCCTCGAGCAAAACAAAAGTGACAACAAGATAAGAAGAATGAGCTAAAACAGAAAAAGCTAATGCATACTTTGTGGATAATTTCTCAAGAGATTTTTATGTCCGTACAGCACGGGTAAGAAGTACAGCCTAAAGAAAAACATGATTTCCAGCCAAGTGTTGATCTCAAACTCACGAGATTGCTCCTTCTCTGCTTGGACCTTTCTTGTGTGTGTGTGAATAACCAAGCGCCAAATCATCAGTGTCAAACTAGTTGGGACCATGCGCATGTGTTCTACATCAAGTTCTTCTTAATACAAGTTTAAACCCCATAAGCTCACTTTTCAAAACTCTCTCCACTAATGTAATCAACACACCACCGAGGATCAATAGGACTTTATTAGGCTTTTAACGCTAGGCTAGGGTGAAGGTAGGATGGAAGGTAATATTTTGGCTCAACTCTCCCTGAAACACCTCGCACTGTAGAACTTTGCAGACACAAATAACATTCCCATGAAACTCCCCCAAACTCAAGTCTTGCTTTCCCTTGCTCACTAGATCGGCTTTTATTTCTAAATGCCCTTTTAATATACCCCTCGCTGTCTTTTTTTTTTTTTTTTTTTAACTGCCAAGAATTGCCAACTTGCCTTTTTACACGAATACCAACATTGGTGATGAAGTCACCCGGTTACTCAACAAGTTACAAGCTAAGGTGCAAAATTTATTTTATTTATTTATTTATTATTATTATTTTTTTTTTTTTGCTTGTTCTTGCCTTGGTCTACCGTTTGACGCAAAAGTGAACATAGGGCTCATGCTCACTCCTAGTTACTAAGCATTCCAAAGTAGCGGAGCAAAGTTTAACATTTTTTTTTCTTTTTTTTTTCACAATATTGAGGAGCACATATTAGACATTAAAAGCTCAAGCCCCCTCTGCCCCCAAACTCAAAATCAGCATTGCCCTCAATGGTGCAAGAGGAGCAAGAAAATAGCAATATCAAAAACTTCCTTCAAAAACTAGGCTAAAGATACGTGTACAAGGAAAAAGGGATGTATAAGCTCAACGGGGTAAGCTATTGATATGTTGAATTAAGGTCAGCCACAAAACTCAAACGGTCCAAAGATAGCCTATATCATTTCCTTGGTATTGTGTTAATTTGTGATTTTGCCTCAAGAGTTCATCAAGCAAGTTCTAGGGCTTATAAATGGTTTATTTGAAAATGAAACACATGCAACGATCTTACCCTAGGTAACACCGAATCAGAAACACCAGGCATCGTGCATAATGGGAAGACAATTCACAAGGCAAGAGTTAAGCAATCAAAAGAATCACAAATCAACACAAGGCGATATCAAAAAAAAAATTTTTTTTTTTTTTTTTTTGGAAGGCTGCACCTGCCCTTATCAATTTTTAGCATGAGACTAAGAGAAATCATCACAGAGTATGCAAAAGAATCAAAACAAATTAAGATAACTAACCAAGCACAGGAAAATGAAAAAATAAAACGAATAAAAATTTGTAACATGGCAACAGTCAGAGAATATAAGAGAGAGAAAGGAAGAGGAACTTCCCTGACTTAGTGTTATCACTTTCATCCTCGCCACTTCCAATTCACTACACTACGTAGCGTCATTCGTATGGTGGATGCCTCAGGTGCAGCCGATTTGCCCTTCTCTTGGCGCTTGGATGCGGCAGCCTCCTCAGGTTCTGGCTGGTCGGCTGGAGGTGGGGTGGGGGAGACTGGTGCTGCCTTTTCACTAGGGCCAGGGTCCTCATTCTCGGATGAGGAACTGCACAGATGGTGGGGAAATTGCGGAAAGGACTGGAATCTCCTGGAATTAGCTCTGTAGTGTTTCTGGAGAGCTAAATTCCTTTGCTTTGTATACTTCCAAAAATCTCGCATCTGCTATAAGGATTCATATTGAAGCACTTCCACCTGACTGAGGCGCTGTTCCATTCGATTCAAAGTAGCAACGAGGTCAGGGTTGTTTGACTCAACATTAGGCGCTCTTAAGGTTGGTGCATTTGTTGCTGGGACAGGAGCATCTCCTTCATCTTCTTGTGTGTCATCATGCACGAGCCGCGCGAGAGCAATTGGTGTAATGGCTACGGTTGGCTGTTCCTTGGGTTTGCGCTCTTCAATGACCACTCCATGAGTAATGCATAATTGTGTGATCAGTGATGGAAACCATAACCCCCCTTTCTTCCATCCCGCACAGACCCCTACTTGCTGGCGAATCAACCTACCCACGTTTAGGGGCATCCCCAGCATCACACAATAAAGCACGATTGCTCTCTCCTTGTGTACCAGGCGGTAGTGAGATGAAGGCATCAACCGGAACCTCAGAAAGTGGTACCAAATCTTTGGTCCTGGCTGGAGGCATTCCCTGCGGAAAGTCATCGACCCCTAGTTGCTCTCTGCCATTCAGTTCCCTCAACACATAGTTCATGGATGACTTCGTCTATTTGGTCCTCATCTAAATTGTCTGCGAAGTCCTTGAAGTGATCCTCCACGTCTGGCAAGTTGTAAATGTTGTTAATTGCCTCAGATGTGAAGGGGACCGTTTGTCCTCGGACAAAGACCGTGTCGGGCACCGCATCATCAAAGTTAGCGTAAAATTCACGCACAAGATGCACTACCGCCGCAGGCGGGCTATGGTAGAACGAATGCCATTTGTACGCCTTTATGACTGAGTGGATGAAGCTAGGGTAACCTGAGGGGCGACCATTTCTGTACACGAAACCACTTTCCATATGCAATACATGCTCATTCATGCACATTTCGAAACGCTGCCGTGCTTCTGGGGATGCAAATTTTTTTACTTCAATATTTTCTGAGGCAGGCTACGATTCAGAACTGTCTGAATCCACTTGAATCTGCACACCCTTCCCCTTGCGTGCTTTGCTCTTGAATGGCATTTTGATGCCTGTACTCCCTTCTCTGTTCTAACTACCTGCTAAAACAAAATTTCCCACTCACTTTTCTTCCTGAAACTCCACAGCCCTAATCTCACTTCTCCTCTGTTCTCAGTAGTTCTTTGGAACAATAATGTTCCCCTCCTCTGTTCTCCAACCGTCTAGCTATATTTTACCCTCCTTAAAGAGTACGGAGTCAGGGAAGAGTTCTCACTAACCTCAATGGCGATCTCCTCTGCGGTGGCGGCTGGCTGCTCCCCCAAACTCGCGTTGTATCACATAGTGGAGATGGATGAGATGAGCTATTGGAGAGAATGCCGCGGGTGAGAGGATGCAAGCTTGAATTCTTGGTGAGAGTGGAGGATGAAATGGCAAGAGTTAAAGTGGTTGGCCGTGATTGTGGTATTCGAAGAAGAAGAAGTGAGAGGTGTATAAATACAAGTGAATTAGGGCTTTAGAAACAGGTTAAACACATTGTCATTTTTTTTTTTTGAAAGTTGCCCAGAATGCTGCAGCATTTTGTCATGGCATTCTGGGCCAATTCAAACTCTTTCTTTCTTTCTTTCTTTTTTTTTTGTTTTCTATAACGGATTGACTCCTATTGATCCTGCCAACCAATAAATCACACTCCCAATTAAAATATAAATGCAGAATAGCAAAATAACACAAAAACAAAGGAACAATCAATGGGTTGCCTCCCATAAGCGCTTATTTTTGAGTCATCAGCCTGACTACCTCCCTGGTTTGAGAATCAAGCCTCCTGCAGAGTGATGGATGTTTTGCAATGATCCACTGGACCTCCCCAGTAGTGTTTTAACCGCTGTCCATTTACCGTGAATTTCCTCGCAGAGTCCTCCTCAATCAATTCCACTGCTCCATAAGGGAATACCTTAGTGACTGCAAAAGGCCCAGACCAACGAGATTTTAGTTTTCCTGGGAAAAGCTTCAACCTGGAGTTGAACAAGAGCACTTGCTGCCCAGCTTCAAATGTTCGTGGTCAGATTTTACGGTCATGCCCTTTCTTAGTCTTCTCCTTGTATAGTCGAGCACTCTCGTAAGCTTGAAGCCTGAACTCATCGAGTTCATTCAGTTGTATCAATTTGCTTTGCACGGTTTTCTGCCAATCTAGATTCAGCTTCTTGAGAGCCCAAAATGCTCTATGTTCTAGCTCCACAAGCAAGTGACACGCCTTTCCATATACCAGCCTACATGAGGACATTCCTAAGGGTGTTTTCAAAGCTGTTTGGAAGGCCCATAATGCATCATCCAAGAGCACCGACCAATCCTTGCGAGTCGGGTTCACTGTTTTCTCGAGTATTCGCTTGATTTCCCTATTTGATAATTCGGCCTGCCCACTGGTTTACGGGTGATAGGCTGTGGCGACCTTGTGCTTGACACCATATTTGGCAAGCAGCTGCCCCAAGTATTTGTTGCAGAAGTGGGTTCCTTCATCACTAATGATGGCTCGGGGGGTTCCAAAGCGAGTGAAAATGTGCTTCTGTAGGAATCTCAGCCCCCCCTTGGCATCATTCGTGGGTGAAGCCACTGCCTCCACCCATTTTGACACATAGTCAACAGCCACAAGGATGTATTGGTTACCAAATGACACCGGGAAGGGGCCCATAAAATCCATACCCCAAACATCAAACAATTCCACTTCTAAGATGTTGTTTAGGGGCATCTCGTTCCTCCTTGATATGTTCCCAGTTCTTTGGCACCTATCACATCTTAATGCAAATGTATGAGCATCCTTAAAGATCGACGGCCAATAAAAACCAGACTGCAGAATCTTTGAAGCTGTCCTCAGGCCTCCATAGTGGCCACCGTAAGGGGAAGAATGGCACCCTTTCAGAATGCCCTCCATTTCTTCTTCTGGAACGCACCTTCTTATAAGCTGATCGACACCTTGCTTGTACAAATACGGCTCATCCTAGTAGTAACATTTGACGTCATGAAGAAATTTCTTCCCCTGCTGGCTGGTCAAATCAGGTGGAAGCCATCCACTGGCTAAATAATTTGCAAAATCAGTAAACCAAGGTGTTTGTGCCTGAGTTGCTGTAAACAACTGCTCATGAGGGAACACTTCGGTTATACTTTCAGGGGTGGCTTCTTCCTCCGCCCTCTCAAGCCAGGACAAGTGATCAGCCACTTGATTCTCAGTCCCTTTACGGTCCTTGATCTCCAAGTCAAAATCTTGAAGTAGGAGTACCCATCTGATTAACTGAGGCTTTGCATCCTTCTTCACCATCAAATACTTGATGGCTAAGTGGTCTGTAAAAACCGTGACCTTTGTCCCTATCAAATAGGCTTGAAACTTGTCAAATGCGAAGACAACCGCCAACAACTCATTTTCAGTCACAGTGTAATTTAGTTGAGCTCCTAATAGAGTTTTACTAGCATAATAAATTTAGTGAAACATCCTCTCTCTGCGCTGCCCGAGAACTGCCCCCACTGCCAAGTCACTGGCATCACACATTACTTCAAAAGGAAGAGACCAATCAGGTGCTGTAATGATAGGTGCTGAAATGAGTTTCTTCTTCAATTCTGCAAATGCTAATGAGCATGCCTCATAAAAAATAAACTTGCTATCCTTTTCCAGAAGACTACAAAGAGGCTTTGACACCTTTGAGAAGTCCTTAATGAACCTCCTATAGAACCCTGCATGTCCAAGAAAACTTCGGAGCCCTTTTACATTAGTCGGTGCTGGCAACTTCTCTATCACAGCAATCTTCGCCTTATCAACCTCTAGACCATCCCTTGAAACTCTATGTCCTAACACTATTCCCTCATTGACCATAAAGTGGCACTTCTCCTAGTTCAAGACCATGTTAGTCTCTTCACATCTCTTTAGGACCTTGGCCAAGTTCATGAGGCACTCATCAAAATCCTTCCCAAAAACTGAGAAATCATCCATGAAAACCTCTAAATACCGCTCCACCATATCAGTGAAAATAGCCAGCATGCATCTCTGAAAAGTGGCTGGGGCATTGCAAAGACTGAACGGCATTCTCCTGAAGGCAAATGTGCCAAAGGGACACGTGAAAGTAGTCTTATGTTGATCCTCTGGTGCAATCACAATCTGATTATAACCGGAATACCCGTCCAATAGGCAATAAAATTCCTTACCCGCCAGCCTGTCCAACATTTGATCAATAAAGGGAAACGGGAAAAGATCTTTTCTAGTGGCCTTGTTAAGCTTCCTGTAATCCATGCATATCCGCCACCCTGTTACTGTTCTTGTGGGGATTAATTCATTCTTCTCGTTCTCAACAACAATGATCCCCCCTTTCTTAGGAACACATTGAACCGGGCTCACCCATGCACTATCCGAGATTGGATAGATGATCCCTGCATCTAACCACTTTATTATCTCCTTCTTAACCACCTTCTTCATGATCGGGTTCATCCTTCTTTGTCCCTCTATAGACCCTTGTTTATCATCTTCCAAAAGAATCTTGTGCATACAAAATGAGGGACTTATGCCTTTTATGTCTGCTATAGTCCAGTCGATGGCTCCTTGGGATTCTCTTAAAACCTTTATTAGCCTGCCCTATTGGTCCTGTGTCAATAAAGTAGAAATAATGACCGGAAGTGTAGAAGAATCTCCTAAGTAGGCATACCTCAAGTGTGGTGGCAAGGGCTTGAGTTTGAGGATTGGTGGCTCTTCGCTTGAGGACTGAGTGGGCTGGTGTTCCCGTTCAGTCAAGTCCAGAGACTCAAACTTCCTTGTGTAGCTCCGCATTGTCACATTTGCTCCCACCCACTCTACTTGCTCAACGCCTCCTTCCGCATTACCCTCGAAGTTATCATGCTCAAGTGTTTCTGCCACCAGAGAGTCAATAACTGAGATGGCTGAGCACTCTTCAGTTTCACTCAGAAACCTCATTGCCTTGAACACATTGAAGGTGACATGTTCTTCTTCCCTTGTTATTAATTTTAACGATTGTTTGATCCTGAGTTTGGGGGTGAGACACTTTGTGGTTGATTTTAGTGGATTTTGAGCATTACTTGTGAGTTGGTTGTTATGACTTGTCTCCATTGAGTTGTGTTCTTTTGGCCTTGTTTTTCTTTTAGGTTGTTTGAATAAATTGTGAGTTTTGTTGAGATGAAATGACTAGATAATAATGATGAGTATAGTCACTTGATGCTTTTTTAGGTCTTTTGAAATGTATTTCATTGAGATTTCTATGTGCTTGACTCGCATTGATTAAAATTCACTCTTGATTCTCTACTTTTGACCACCGTGAATCATGATCACTTGATCTTTTGAGCATTTGGAGAACATTTATGTGCAATAGGTAGACTTTGATATCTCATGAACACTAGAACCCATTTGAGTGAAACTTGAGGCGAAATTGTCAGTTTAGTGTCATTGGAGAGAAGATTAAGGCACTTTATTCAGATCGATTGGGCCTTTGAAGCTAACCCTTGAAAAGAAAATTCATCATTTGTTTACCCCCTTTGAGCCATATTGCTTATTTCGTTCATCACCCATGTTTGTACATCCAAACCACCAAATGCCCTTTCACTTCCTAAACCCATCAATCTTCACCTTATCAACCTCTAGACCATCCCTTGAAACTCTATGTCCTAGCATTATTCCCTCATTGACCATATAGTGGCACTTTTCCCAGTTCAAGACCAAGTTAGTCTCTTCACATCTCTTTAGGACCTTGGCCAAGTTCATGAGGCACTCATCAAAATCCTTCCCAAAAACTGAGAAATCATCCATGAAAACCTCTAAATACCGCTCCACCATATCAGTGAAAATAGATAGCATGCATCTCTGAAAAGTGGCTGAGGCATTGCAAAGTCCGAACGGCATTCTCCTGAAGGCAAATGTGCCAAAGGGACACGTGAAAGTAGTCTTGTGTTGATCCTCTGGTGTAATCACAATCTGATTATAACCGGAATACCCGCCCAATAGGCAATAAAATTCCTTACCCGCCAGCCTGTCCAACATTTAATCAATAAAGGGAGGCGGGAAAAGATCTTTTCTAGTGGCCTTGTTGAGCTTCCTGTAATCCATGCATATCCACCACCCTGTTACTGTTCTTGTGGGGATTAATTCATTCTTCTCGTTCTCAATAACAGTGATCCCCCCTTTCTTAGGAACACATTGAACCGGGCTCACCCATGCACTATCCGAGATTGGATAGATGATCCCTGCATCTAACCACTTTATTATCTCCTTCTTAACCACCTCCTTCATGATCGGGTTCATCCTTCTTTGTCCCTTTATCGACCCCTATTTATCATCTCCCAGAAGAATCTTGTGCACACAAGAAGATGAAGGAGATGCTCCTATCCCAGCAGCAAATGCACCAACCTTAAGAGCGCCTAATGCTGAGTCAAACAACCCCAACCTCGTCGCTAGTTTGAATCGAATGGAATAGCACCTTAGTCAGGTGGAAGTGCTTCAATATGAATCCTTACAGCAGATGCGGGATTTTTGGAAGTATACAAAGCAAAGGAATTTAGCTCTCCAGAAACACTACAGAGCTAATTCCAGGAGATTCCAGTCCTTTTCGCAATTTCCCCACCATCTGTGCAGTTCCTCCTCCGAGAATAAGGAGCCTGGCCCTAGTGAAGAGGCAGCACCAGTCTCCCCCACCCCACCTCCAGCCGACTAGCCAGAACCTGAGGAGGCTGCTGCATCCAAGCGCCAAGAGAAGGGCAAATCGGCTGCACCTGAGGCATCCACCAGACAAATGACGCTACGCAGTGCAGTGAATTGGAAGTGGTGAGAATGAAAGTGATAGCACTTAGTCAGGGAAGTTCCTCCTTCTTTCTCTCTCTTATATTCTCTGACTGTTGCCCTGTTATAAATTTTTATTCGTTTTATTTTTTCATTTTCCTGTGCTTGGTTAGTTATCTTAATTTGTTTTGATTCTTTTGCATACTCTGTGATGATTTCTCTTAGTCTCATGCTAAAAATTGATAAGGGCAGGTGCAACCTTTAAAAAAAAAAAAAAAAAATTTGATATCGCCTTGTGTTGATTTGTGATTCTTTTGATTGCTTAACTCTTGCCTTGTGAATTGTCTTCCAATTATGCCCGCTGCCTGGTGTTTCTGATTCGGTGTTACCTAGGGTAAGATCGTTGCATGTGTTTCATTTTCAAATAAACCATTTATAAGCCCTAGAACTTGCTTGATGAACTCTTGAGGCAAAATCACAAATTAACACAATACCAAGGAAATGATATAGGCTATCTTTGGACCGTTTGAGTTTTGTGGCTGACCTTAATTCAACATATCAATAGCTTACCCCGTTGAGCTTATACATCCCTTTTTCCTTGTACACGTATCTTTAGCCTAGTTTTTTAAGGAAGTTTTTGATATTGCTATTTTCTTGCTCCTCTTGCACCATTGAGGGCAATGCTGATTTTGAGTTTGGGGGCAGAGGGGGCTTGAGCTTTTAATGTCTAATATGTGCTCCTCAATATTGTGAAAAAAAAAAAGAAAAAAAAAATTTAAACTTTGCTCCGCTACTTTGGAATGCTTAGTAACCAGGAGTGAGCATGAGCCCCATGTTCACTTTTGCGTCAAACGGTAGACCAAGGCAAGAACAAGCAAAAAAAAGTAATAATAATAAATAAATAAATAAAATTTTGCGCCTTAGCTTGTAACTTGTTGAGTAACCGGGTGACTTCATCACCGATGTTGGTATCGTGTAAAAAGGCAAGTTGGCAATTCTTGGCAGTTAAAAAAAAAAAAAGACAGCGATGGGTATATTAAAAGGGCATTTAGAAATAAAATCCAATCTAGTGAGCAAGGGAAAGCAAGACTTGAGTTTGGGGGAGTTTCATGGGAATGTTATTTGTGTCTGCAATGTTCTAGAGTGCGAGGTGTTTCAGGGAGAGTTGAGCCAAAATATTACTTTCCATCCTACCTTCACCCTAGCCTAGCGTTAAAAGCCTAATAAAGCCCTATTGATCCTCGGTGGTGTGTTGATTACATTAGTGGAGAGAGTTTTGAAAAGCGAGCTTATGGGGTTTAAACTTGTATTAATAAGAACTTGATGTAGAACACATGCGCATGGTCCCAACTAGTTTGACACTGATGATTTGGCGCTTGGTTGTTCACACACACACAAGAAAGGTCCAAGCAGAGAATGAGCAATCTCGTGAGTTTGAGATCAACACTTGGCTGGAAATCATGTTTTCCTTTAGGCTGTACTTCTTACCCGTGCTGTAAGGACATAAAAATCTCTTGAGAAATTATCCACAAAGTATGTATTAGCTTTTTCTGTTTTAGCTCATTCTTCTTATCTTGTTGTCACTTTTGTTTTGCTCAAGGACAAGCAACATTCTGAGTTTGGGGGAAATTAGAGTTATCCATTGGTTTTATAGCTTAAAATTGTGTGTCCTTGAGTGATTGTTCTTATTTATTTTGTGTTTTAATTTAGGTTTGTAGAGTTTGCACTTACCTTGGTTTAATTCCGTATTGCTGCACCTCTTGAAGTGAAAGTTGGTAATTTGGAAGGAAAATGAGGTGAAAAACTGACTAATGTTGTGTGAGCACCTTGCAGGAAATTGATGGGCTAAAATGCTGCAGCATTCTAGGCAGCATTATGGGAATAGCTGGCAGCTGATTGACGTCAGCACACTAGTTGGAGAAAGCAGCCAGAAAGGAATCTGTGTGAGCTAGCTGAGGAAGTGTTAAATGGGTCCACTGTGCACATCAGCAGTGACACCTCAGCTCTTGTGTTGCCCTAGAAGGGAATGTTTCTCTTAGGACAAGTTGGCAGCCGCCAGGGGGAGAAAAAAGAGGAAGAGAAAGAATCGGGCATTAATATAAAAAGAAGACAAAAACTGTTTTGGAAATATAGAGCACACAGAGAGAGTACCAAGACCACCATAAAACACAAAAAGGCATTACTCAGAGAGGAAAAAGCTTCTTACGAGAGCTAAAGAAGGCAGGACAACAAGTAATATTCAGCCTAGAAGGAGAATACAAAAATGCGAGAGCTGGAAGTTGAAGGACATCTTTGGCTAGCCATAGAGGAATCCAAGATCCAGCTGAACTTGTTCTTCTTCTGTTAGCTTAACTCTCTTTTGTCATTTAGCTACTAATTTTAGATATGGATTATACTGGAGCTTTGGATCTTGTTAATCTCATTATGAACTAAGTTGCTTTAGCTGGGTTTGCTAATGGAACCAATATTGTAAGAATGACAAGTTGTTTCTAAGATGCTATTAATCTACTATTCCTGTTCATTCATGTGAGCTAATGTCTATTTCTATTCTTGACTGGCCATCAACTTTATACAAGATTGAGATTAATACTGGAAGGGTTTGTTTTAATCGGATTAGCATGAATGATGCTTGTTCAATGAACTTGTTGAGTTATTGATTAGTAGATTGTATAGGAATATATTATTCACCTTGCATAACTTAATGAAACCTGAGCTTAAATCTGCATTCCTAGAGCTGGATTCACATAGGAATATGTTGGAAATAGCTTGAGGAACCTTAGTCATAATCAATTCAGAAGAACTTTATGCATCAACGAGTTTCTGTTGATAGGATAGTAGAATGTTGCAGCATTCTTGGTAACATTCTAGTCAGACTTGCAGTAGAGGGGAAGTTAGCAGGCCTAGCT
>NW_010362623.1:268033-271658 GCF_000414095.1 Morus notabilis
AAGTATACGAATCGCACAAGTAATAAAGTGTACAAGAGTACAGATATCGATCCCACGAAGATTGTGTTTAGCTTTTGTTAAATACCAATATTGATTAGCTTCTAGGATTGTTTTTTTTATATATTTTTATAACAATAACAAGAATGTAATTATGGGATGTAATTCAATGGTGAAAATGAGCTAGGCCTGCTAACTTCCCCTCTACTGTAAGTCTGACTAGAATGTTACCAAGAATGCTGCAGCATTCACTACCCCTGTTAACAGGAACTCCGTTATTGCATAAAATTCTTCCGAATTAATTATGACTAAGGTTCCTTAAACTATTTTCAACATATTCCTATGTGAATCCAGCTTCCAGAATGTAGATTTAAACTCAGGTTTCTTTAAGTTATGCAAGGTGAATAATATATTCCTATACCATCCACTTATCAACAACTAAGCAAGGTTATTGAACAACCATCACTCATGTTAGATCCGATTAAAACTAACCCTTCCAGTATTAATCTTAATCTTGTATCCTAAAATTGATGGCCAATCAAGAATAGAAATAGACATTAATACACATGAATGAACCGGAATAGCAAATTAATAACACCTCAGAAACACATTGTCAACCTTGCAATCTTAGTTGCATTAGCAAACCTAGCTAAAACAAATTAGTTCATAATGAGATTTACAGAATTCAAAGCCCCAGAATAAGCCATGGCTAAATTAGTAACTAAATACCAAAAGAGAATTAAGCTAACAGAAAGAAGAAAGAGTTTCAGCTGGATTTGGGACTCCTCTTTGTCCGGCCTTGCTTCCTTCAACCTCCTGCTTTCTTTCCTTCATGTCCTTGTATTCAGTTTTCTGGAGATAGGTACTCTCTACCTCCTTTTCTTTTTCTCAGCTCCCCTCCTATGCTTTTTTTTCTCTTGGTAACGTACTGTCCATTCTCTCCAGAGGGAGTGCTCTCTATATTTCCTCTCTGTGTCCAGCCCCAGAATACCTTTTTTTCTATTTCCTCTATCTCCTCCTCTTGCCATTGATTCACCAGTTGGGCAAATATTCTTCTTTGCTTCATGCAAAATCATCCAAGTTCGTATTTATTTATAACTCCTATAAAAAACACACAAAAGACATAAAACTAACAAAAATGCTTGAAAACTTACAAATATTCAAGCTTAAAAGTACTTGATTTGCTGGTAGAAATACCCGTCATCAGTAGAAGAGAGAAAACATTCATTCTTAATTTAGTTTCCAATTTTAGCTCAAATTCGATTCTAAATAAAGTCAAACTTTACTTTCCTTTAGAATTTGATTGTAAAACAAGTAAAAAAGATATCTTGGAGAACAAGCAATTGAATCCCAGTGGGATTCAACCTGCACCACATGCCCCTGCACCTCTATGTGCTTGGGCGTGTGGCCTCCTGTAGTCCCACCATAGTGTGTTTCAAAATTAATTTAATTAAATAACCACATTATTTATTTCTAATGACATTAAATCCCAACAATTAACCTTATCTTGCAAATATTACAAGGATGATGTAGGAATTCATGCACCTATTATTCTGAGCTCCAATAAAATTAATAATTAATTAAACTTTTAAATTAATTAATTCTTTTTATTCTAAAAGTTACTCCACTAAAAACTTAGACAGCACTCTCGAAATTACACATAATTTTCTTTGAAGAACTTGAAGTGTCCATTTGATATAGTCACTACATATAGATCAATCCTTCATAAATAATTCATAATTAGAGGTAGGTAAAATATGTTAACCTCTCTAATTACTTCTTTATCCTTGAGTACCATTGATTCTCTAATGAATAGTATATTCATAAAACAAATTATGTATACGGGCTCGTTACTTTTTAAAGTATCGAATTAATATTCAAGAGAATTATTTATCTACTTCTCTAAGGAAGAACGAATGGATTCTATTGTGTGGGAAAATGTGACGGACACCTGGACGAACGATAATGTGACACGTGGCGTTGACTACTCCCCGCCAAGCAGCAACCCTCGACATCTACAACTCTAAAGAGCCCAAGCACGAAGTCCAACTTAGGGCGATGATTCCTTCTGGCGTCGATAGATCGTGCCGTCGAGCTTAAGGCACAAAGATCCCTCGATCGCAGACTCGACCACCAAGAAGGACGATTGGGCTAAGCGTCGCTGGTGACGAGGGGAACGTTCTCTGGAGAACGTGGCAAGTTGCATACAAAAATGGGGGACGTCTGCAGGCATTAATTGCGAGCTCTTAAACTGCCCCACAGGGGACAGGAGAGTGTTACAGGGACACACAGAGCCGTAATAGAAGACTAATTGGCTGAGTGAACAGTGCTGATTAGTGGGCTACATCTGGGCCTAAAAGGGAGAGCACTTGAGTGCTTCTACCTACGAGGGAAACCCACCCAGCGAAGGAAGCCCAGTATAAAAGAAGGGAGACCCCCTACGAGGAGGGGGTTCAGATCCAAGAAGAGAAAAAAGAGAGTGAGAGATAGCAATTGATGTAAATTGTAATCCCCTCAAAAAGAAATATACAACCACAGTGGATGTAGCTCTAATTTTACAGAGTGAACCACTATAAAATTCCTTGTCTCCTTTATTTGTGCACATCTCAAACTATACACACCATACACCCCGAACAATAAATTTTCACACATATTCAACACATAGGCGAGTAATCCAAAGGGAAACCAAGAGGTAACCCGGCCGGTTTTTGTTGACGAGAAATCACCGTCAACAATTGGCGACTCCTCTGGCAGCCGTTTAAGGGCCGCCGGACTCCGAGCTCCCGAGGACCGGGTACCAAGAGGTCTAGGAAATCCTGAGGTACTACCCCAGAATCCAGGAGGAAACCCGCCAGGAGACTCGGGATCAGTATAGGCGGACGGCCAGGCCAGGGGTGGACCCAACGCTCAGAGGGCAGAAGCCTCGAGGGTAGTTGGCTCGGCCATTTTCTCAAAAGAAGCACGCGCCATCATGGAACGTATGACCAGCCTGGAGCAAAAACTGACGGGGGACGTGGCAGGTCTAAAAAAGAACATAGGGCGAGTGGCTGAGGTGGTAAACATCAACATCACGCCCAGCCGCACACATGACCATCCATTTATCACAGAAATAATGGCGTCCCCTCTCCCCGATAAATATAGGTCACCGTCGATCCCACCATATGATGGTCGAGGGGATCCCGACGACCATTTGGAGATGTACACAGGGCACATGCTCTTGCACGGGTATGCTGAAGAGATCATGTGCCGAGCCTTTCAGAACCATTTGACGGATTCTGCCCGAAGATGGTTTCGGACGCTGAGGCTGTAGGATCAAGTTGTGATTTTTAAGTGAAAAACAAAAATTTTCACATCTCTTTTAATTCCAAATTAAACGTAAATCACAACGAAAGATACATGCATGATATATGTTTATAGATAAAGGAATAAAATGACAATCATACCTTTAAGACGATCGGATCAAATATGGCC
The DNA here is from genome assembly GCF_000414095.1 of Morus notabilis. Classification (NCBI taxonomy): domain Eukaryota; kingdom Viridiplantae; phylum Streptophyta; class Magnoliopsida; order Rosales; family Moraceae; genus Morus; species Morus notabilis. The sequence goes on from NW_010362623.1 coordinate 271,502, forward strand.
GCAAGGATCTTGTCTCACTATCTCACGTTCCGAGATGGAGAATTGCCGTGAAACAAGACCGTTGATTTATGAACACGATCACACCAAAAACCACTCGTTGATTCAAGACTATGACTCTAAGTGTTTTGGGATTAGAGAGTGGGCTCTTTTTCAAAAA
>NW_010362623.1:271797-272436 GCF_000414095.1 Morus notabilis
ATGGGATTTCTGAATTTTCCCCTTCATTTTTGGATCAAAATCCAAATTTCCACTTGCCAAGGAATTTTCGAATTTTCCAAAAATAAAATCAGCTCCCTCCCTCCTTAGTTGCCAAATAAAATCATGTTCAAATTCTATTTTGAATTTTAAATTAATCACCATTAATTTCAAAATTCAAATTCATTCCTTTTATTTTTCAATTATCAAATAAATGAAAAATAACATAATGAATTTATTTAAACACAATTATGTAACAAAACATCAGTTTCAATTTTCCCACTTATTAGAGCTAGCCTTGAGACCGAATGGACCCATATGAACAAAGCTATGGAATTACAATACTCGACTAATTTATCCCGATAAGTTATCGACGTATTTAATTCCGACATCGTACGACTCCACTAAAGGTTCGATGCCGACTAATCTCTTGATTCATATGCGCTATTTTTCTGATGGTGTTAATACAATTTATCACACGGTCCACAGAATAAATGCACTATTATCCTTCGTAAATATCAGTGACTAGAATGGTATAGAAAATTACCGTTTTACCATTCCAGTCATTATTTCCTCAACTCATTTATATGATTGTGAATAAGAAAGACATATGTTCATAAGATGTCTCGCACATGTCACGAT
>NW_010362623.1:272741-272927 GCF_000414095.1 Morus notabilis
GATTCGATTGCCCAATCGATCCTAAGACTGCGAATATGTATTTTAAACTATATCAGAAGAGCTTGTCCGGTAGGGATTCCCTAACTCTTCTTTCGTTGATAATAGTCTATGGACTAAGCAATATTACTAACACTCTTGAGTATGAATTAAAACATAACTTTATTTTATTTATAAACGTCAGCAAAA
>NW_010362623.1:273037-273177 GCF_000414095.1 Morus notabilis
CTATCGAAGACTTTACCAGATAAAGCCTTTGTGAATGGATCAGCCAAGTTGTCATGTGTTGATATCTTTGTCACTTCAACACCGCCTCTTTGTACAATCTCCCGGATGAGGTGGTACTTCCGCTCTATGTGCTTGGACCT